>NC_141064.1:6829815-6849815 GCF_041138505.1 Cibotium barometz | reverse complement strand
CGTACGTAGAATAGATTAAGACCCAACTACGCTCAAGTGAATGAATGGTAAAAAGGTATCCACATGATGTATATAAATATATACATATACATATATGTATATGTATATGTATATGTATATGTATATGCATATGCATATACATACATATATGGTTGTATATGTATTTGTATATGTATATATATATGTATATGCATATACATACATATATATATATGTATATGTATTTGTATATATATCTATATATGTATGAAGGAGGTTCACCTAATTTTAGCTTTTAGGAAACTCATTTAAAAAGATGGATGAGAGTGCAGGCCCAAGGGATTCACCTAGGAATATGTAAAATATCATGTGAGTTAAACAAAAGGAGCTTACAATTTCATCGACTTACATAAAGTTTTACATACATCCTCGATTTTTTAAATACAAAGAATGAAAAAAGTTGTAAGTTTAACCGTAGTTTATTACCTTGAAGTTAACAAAATGGGTATATTTAAAACATCAAGCTTCATAGATCAAAGAGTTTTAAACTACTCCTTTAGTGAACTCCCTTACATTTATCGTGAGAACCACTCTCTTTGTCTCAACAACATGCATGTTCCCCATGTAGAGGACACATATTGTTTGAACAACATGCATGTTCCCCATGTAGAGGAGACATACTATGTCAACTTTCATAAAGAAATCTGTTCTTGAAGGCGTTCATGTCAATAATTCAAGCATAAGAGGTATGAGGGGCAATGCAATGCCGAAGGGATTTGGTCCCATGGGCTTCTCAGGTATCACAACAAAAACCAAGACAGTGATTGATCGTTTCCTTCTGCCATGGCGAAGGGGCTGCCGTTGGCCGCACCTTTGACATCAAGCCGTTCATGAATAGCCTCCTCTCTCATCCATGAACGCATCGAGTTCAAGGTATAGATAAATATATATAATACATTTTGTTTGAAATCTTTAGGTAGTCCTCTATATATATATATATATTCTATATAAATAAATCTTTTATTTAAAACAAAACAATCCAAATCTTTATCAAACATTAATCAAAAGTCATCAGTCTTTGACTTTTTAGGAAGGTTTTGAATTGATGTTTATATTAGGTTGAATCATTAATTATAAAACAATTCAATACAACACTCATGTATACAATTGCATCGAGTTCAAGGTAACAGCGGGCCCAAGAGATTCACCTAGGAATATGTAAAATATCATGTGAGTTAAACAAAAGGAGCTTACAATTTCATCTACTTACATAAAGTTTTATATATATCCTAGATTTTTTAAATACAAAGAATGAAAAAAGTTATAAGTTTAACCGTAGTTTATTACCTTGAAGTTAACAAAATGGGTATATTTAAAACATCAAGCTTCATAGATCAAAGAGTTTTAAACTACTCCTTTAGTGAACTCCCTTACACTTATCGTGAGAACCACTCTCTTTGTCTCAACAACATGCATGTTCCCCATGTAGAGGACACATATTGTTTGAACAACATGCATGTTCCCCATGTAGAGGACACATACTGTGTCAACTTTCATAAAGAAATCTGTTCTTGAAGGCGTTCATGTCAATAATTCAAGCATAAGAGGTATGAGGGGCAATGCAATGCAGAAGGGATTTGGTCCCATGGGCTTCTCAGGTATCACAACAAAAACCAAGACAGTGATCGATTGTTTCCTTCTGCCATGGCGAAGGGGCTACCGTTGGTCGCACCGTTGACATCAAGCCGTTCATGTGAATAGCCTCCTCTCCCATCCATGAATGCATCGAGTTCAAGGTATAGATAAATATATATAATACATTTTGTTTGAAATCTTTAAGTAGTCCTCTATATATATATATATATATATATATATATATATATTCTATATAAATAAATCTTTTATTTAAAACAAAACAATCCAAATCTTTATCAAACATTAATCAAAAGTCATCAGTCTTTGACTTTTTAGGAAGGTTTTGAATTGATGTTTATATTAGGTTGAATCATTAATTATAAAACAATTCATTACAACACTCATGTATACAATTGCATCGAGTTCAAGGTAATAGCACGGTACCAGTTCTGGTTTGCACTTGCTGGTTTGCACTTGGAGGAGGCAAAGGCGATCGAGGAGCTCGAGGAGGCAAAGGCACGACCACGTGGAGCTCAAAGCTAGCAGACTGAGGTGCTTGGCATACATAGAATAACCAAAATTTTTAAAAATTTGAAGGCTAGCCAAAATGCAACCACTTTTTCTCAATCATTTTTTAATTAAAAAACCCAAATTATTCTACACTTTCTCTCTCTCTCTCTCTTTCTCTATATATATATATATATATATGTGTGTGTGTGTGTGTGTGTGTGTGTGTGTGTGTGTGTGTATATATATATATATATATATATATGTATATATATATATATATGTATATATATATATATACATATATATATATATACATATATATATATATATATATGTATAACAAAACAAATCATTTTTTATTTAAAAAGTCCAAAATCATTTTACAAAATACACTTTTAGAACTTTTAGGAAACTAATTTAAAAAGATGGATGAAAATAAGTCTGAGGAATATGTCCTTTGCCCACGTGGAGGGAGGTGGGGTTGTCCAAAAAAAAGAAAAGAAAAAGCGTGCCCAACATTGCTTTTACACGTGGAAGCTTTTTGGCGGCCCGCCATGTCAAAACAGAGTTGGACCACCTTGCCAATCCACGTCATACAGCACAGACCCCACACAACGGTAGATTGAACAGCTATCTTGCCACATCACCATTCTAGAAAAGGAACTTGCCACATCATCACATGCCTCTCTTGCCATGCTGTCTCGTGAAGGAGCAGGCTGGCGGCTTTTGCAGCACCGGCTACTATCGCCCATAAAGGGTGATGACTCCGGATTAACAGGGGGTATTTCGTTTTTGTGTGGTCGCCCGCGCCCTACTGTTTTATTGGCGTAAATTTATTTTTTCAAAAAACACGCGCTCATTTGTCTTGCCATGCTGTCTCGTGAAGGAGCAGGCTGGCGGCTTTCGCAGCGGCTATCGCCTGTAAAGGGTGAAGACCCCCTCGTTAATTTTGATTAATGAGGGGTTATTTCGTTTTCGTGTGGTCGCTCGTGCCCTACTTTTCTGGAACCTTGGTCGGCCACCGCAGCAATGCGCGGGTGCAATACTTGTTTTTTCAAAAAACACGCACTCATTTGACTTAATTAGGGATTGTGGGCGCTCTAATCACTGCTTTAATTTTTGACTTAGTCGTGGTTTGAACTTTGATTCGTCGGGAAAAAAAAACGCATGAGATAGTCAAGAAAAAGGCTATAAGAAGGAGAGAGCCTCCATTGTTGTACACCCAGACAGCAAGCAAATCTTTGATTTCTCTTTCTAATTCAGCAGAAAACCCTGGGAAATTCGAATGTGACTCTTGCTTAGCGACGATTATCACAATTAAACGCTTGCTTAACAGAAATTTCTCTCCATCGAGCACTTGCTTGGCGAAACAGGAAGAGATTTGTGCATTTGCGCACTTGCTTAACAGGGATTTTTGCGGTATCAGGCATTTGCTTAAGTAGAGCTAGCCTGGAGGTGATGAAACCACTACCACAGCAGCAGGATGCTTTTTTATTGATGTGCAAATTTAAAACAAATTTAAAAAATCTATTGCTACTTTCTTTGTGTTTCTCCTCGTCTCTTTTCTTATTTTTCCCGTTTATATAAAACAAAACAAAAAACATTTCTTTTTAGACAAAACAAAAAAACATATATTTATTTAAAACAAAAGCAAAAATAAATCTCCTCTCTTGAAAACAGGCTGCAAGCAAAGTTCGCCACCTCGGCTCAAAGGAATTTGGAGTGCTTTTTTAGAAAAGAAAAAATCAAAAATTTCAGAAAAATAACGAAAAATGTGCGGAGAATTGCCAACCTACGAAAACCCATGTCTTCATTTTGCAGAAGAAAATTGCAGTTGCGCTTCTCTCTCTCTCTCTCTCTCTCTCTCTCTCTCCCCCCCCCTCTCTCTCATATGTTTTGTGTGTGCTTCTGCTCTGCAAGCAAAGTTCTCCACCGATTCATGCCATAAGAAGCTTTACCCTTCGTCCCTATGCTTAGAAGAAGAGTTGGGCTCCATGCCTTTATGCTGCTGCCCAAGCACCATAGCCGCCACCACCACCACCACCACCACTACCATCACCACCATGGAACTGGTCCCTCTGGAAGACCTGGTCGATCGCCATCTCAACAGTCTCAAGCTCGAAGAAAAGGCTGCAGGTGAAAGCATATTCGGTGCCATAGCCGCAGGCAAGGAGCTCAGCAGAAAGATAGTAGAAGGCATCAGGAAAAATATTGGTCTTGATCGGCATCAGACCCATCATCAGGTCCTCCCAGACTGCACGGATTTTGGGCACCCTTTCGTTGCTCCCACTGATGGTATCTGGACGCTGAGAGAGAGGCGCAGTCGTAGCCTGCCTAGTGGACAGACGCTCCATTTCAGGCATTCCCAGGCCATCTCCTTTTTCAAAAGCAGAGGGGATTTGGGCGCCCCACTCACCCGAGGGCTCTGCATGATGGTTGTTGTTGCAGTCCCTTCCGACGTCGGTTGACTGGCGTCGTCAGCTCCGGCTATGACCCTCCCCGCTCAATCCAATTCGATCAACTTGGAAACATTTACATGGGAGACGAAACGTACAGTGTGGAGCTCGAGGCGGAACGGCAGGCGTGGAACACTGATGGAAGCGTGGAACGTAGCTGACACTGATGGAAGCGTGGAACTGACACTGATGGAAGCGTGGAACGTAGCTGGAAAAGTGGGTATGAAACGAAGTGTGAACATCACGAGGGGGGTATTTTGAAATAGGCCCCGCCAGTCTCCCTTAATCCTGTATAGATAAGCTTTTTTTTGGAAAAAAAAACTTTTTTTAAGAAAAAGGTATAGTTTTTCAAGATACCTTCATTTGGAAAAGCTTGGAAAAAGGAAAAAAATCTTGAAAAAATACATTATTTCTCTGAAAATTGTATTCTTTATTCTGGATTTTTTTTCTCTTCATTGAACCTTTTGGCTTTCCGCATTCTCGGGAAACCTTTTGGCTTTTCGAATTCCGGAAAAACTTTTGATCTTCCGTATTCTGGAAACTTTTGACCTTTCACATTTCATTTTTTTTTGTCTTTTCATTTTCCCAAAACTTTTGGCTTTTCGTATTCTGGGAAAACCATTGGAATTTCAAAATTTTTTGATCGTTCGTATTCTACTGCGTTCGGGGTTGATTAAAAATTTTAAAAAAAATCTTTAAAATTAGTGGAAAATGAGACAAAGGTTATTTTAAATTTCGAAAAAATGTGGGATTGGTGTTTGGCATGTGGTGTATCCTTTCGGGCGCCTGTGACCATTCAAATTCCTTTAAAAATATATTTTTGACCCAGAAAATTAGAAAGTCCATTAAAATTGTAAATTTTCATTGGATTTGAGAATTGTCGGGCGGAATTGGAAATTTCGTGAACGACGGGATTCTCAAGAAAACTTAGGAAATTTCTAGAAATTATTTTTAGAAATCCTAGAAATTGGTATTTTTTTTAAAAAAATATCAATGGTATTTTGGCAAATTTCTTTGCTAAAAATTTTCTGGATAATTATAAGTTTGGAATGCCATAAGATGGGTTTTGGTGGTTTTCAAAATTAACATATTTTGAGGCCCTATGAAATTAGGGAAAATTAGGAAAAAATCATATTAATTCTTTTTTCTCGAGAATTTTTATTTTCGAGAGATATTTGGTGCTATAGTACGTTTTTTATGTACTCACACTAAACAAATGCGGATTATTCGCATATTATTAATACAAGCATGCCTTGTATTAATATTTTAATCGTTTGGATTGATTCTAGACGATGTTTTCATGATTTTTTAGCCAATGTCTAGCCACCAAATGCTAATTAAAGCATTTTTCTTATGTGCAGTTATCTCTAGTGAATTAATTTGCTAGAAATTTTGGTCAAATGGGGTCAAGAAGTTTTGGTCAAATGGGGTCAAGAAAAAGGTGAAGAAAAGTTTAACCCATATTCAAAGAGAACTCATTTACCATGGCTCATATTGACTTCTCAGTCAATGATAATGTCGATGACATGATTGATCATCCCAACCTTAGAAGGGAAGATCATAAGTTCCATGAAGAAGAAGAGGAGGCGATAGCAAAGAGCAAATTTTTGGAGGTGACACAACGTCTCGAGGCTACTATAACAAAGTGCCATGATGAGATGGAATCACTTAAGGTGCAGATTTTAACTCTGCAGAAAGCTCTTCTGGCCACCTCACCTATAGCTACCAATGCAGTTGTTCCGTCTTTTGCACCAAAGGTGTATGGTGGAGAGAAGAAAGAGAAGCCACAAGAATGTGTGGATGCCTGGCTTAACAAGTGGAATACACACTTTGCTTTTCACCCTTTCACTGATGTGCAGAAATTGCAAATGGCACAGGGTTTATTAAAGGGGAAAGCTTTGACTTGGTGGAAGGATCTAAAAGAGGATTCTATTCCCACTACTTGGCTAGATTTTGAAGTTGCATTCAAGAAAGAATTTGTCTAACCATGAATTCGAAGTTATTGCCAAGTTGGTTAAAAATAGCACGGCTAATCAGTCTTTTGATAACTATGTGCAAAAGTTTAGACAGTTGGCTGCGAAAGCCAAGTCTGATGATCATACTTTGTGTAGTATTTTCATCAATGGATTATCTCGTGATTATCAATACGAGGTAAAGAAGTGCAAAGTTAAAACGGCTGAAGATGCTATTCAGGCTGCTCAGGTTTTTCATAAGACAATGGTTGGCGCCAATTCATCAAAACCAGCGTCAAATGAAAAGAAACCCACGTTCACTTATTCAAACAGTGGACAGAAAAGGAAATTGGTTTTCACACCAAAACCAAAAAATGGTGACAATGCCAGTAAAAAACCAAAGTTTGTGAGTAGGGAAAGACTCACATGCTTTAAATGCAAAGAGAAAGGGCATACAAAGAAACTTTGTCCTTTGAATGAAGCTACAACAACTTCGGCGCCTATTCAAAAGGCAGCACCGAAAAAGTTTATTCCAAGGAAATCTGTTCACATTATAGAACTTCAAGGTAAATTCTCTGAAGTTAATGTTTCACATCTTAAAGGAACCCAATGTTCAGATTGTACTTTCAATACAGACGTTTATGCTCCAAACAAATTATTTCGTGTTTATGGATCAGTAAAAGGACATCAGGTTCATATCTTGTTTGATCTTGGTAGTACTCACAATTTTATTGACAATATTGTGGTACAGAAGATGAAGCTGGAATCCATGCAGAATGATCACATGTACAAGGTTAGGATGGCTGGAGGACAAGTCCAATTTTGGGACAAGAAGGTGTCAAATTTACCATTAGACATCCAATTGTACTCAGATAGGCTTGATTTCCATGTCATGAGCTTGGGTCATATTGATATAATTTTGGGAATGGAATGGTTTCATAGCAAAAATAAGAATTTTTCTATTGATTGGGTCAAACATTTGATGTCTTTTCATCACAATGGAAGCCTTGTAACTCTTAAAGGAAACATTGTTGTACCCAAGGAAACTTTTATCAATGAGCTGAAATTAATGGAAGATATTTTTAACTATGAACTTTTCCAGTTGGTTATGGATCCAGTGTCTTCGTATATTCATTTTGATGCAAACACTGTTTCTTTAGATGTTTGGAAAGTAAAGTGTTAAGTTCCATTAAAAGCGAATTTCAGGATGTATTTCCTGATGAATTGCCTCATGGATTACCTCCTAAACAAGAGGTGGACCATAAAATAGAGCTAGTACCAGGGACAGAACCTGTTAGTATTCCTTCGTATCGGCTTAGCCAATCTGAGGAGAATGAGGTAGCCAAACAACTAGCTGAATATTTGAGGATGGGTCAAATTAGACCAAGTAAGTCTCCTTGGGGTGCACCAGTTCTCCTGGTTAAGAAAAAGGATCAAGGTACCTGGAGGATGTGTATTGATTATAAACGTCTTAACAAGGTTACAATTAAAAATAGATACCCATTGCCTAGATCAGATGATCTTATTGATAGGTTGCATGGAGCTAAGTATTTTACAAAGCTTGACTTGCGAACAAGTTATCATCAGATCCGTATAGCAAAGGAAGATGTTCCTAAAACTGCTTTTAGGACAAGATATGGCCATTATGAATTTTTAGTGTTACCCTTTGGTCTCACTAATGCACCAGCAACTTTCCAACAGATGATGAATGATATATTCCGAGATCTGTTAGGAAAATGTGTGGTGGTTTTCTTAGATAATATTTTGATATACAGCAAAACTTTGGATGAGCATGAGAGTCATCTTAAAGAGGTTCTAGGAAGGCTCAGGAAGAAAAAGCTGTATTGTAAATTATCTAAGTGTGATTTCTTTAAAAAAGAATTGCTATATTTAGGTCATAAAATATCTCGAAGTATAGACTTGGATCGGATCCAAAAGGTTTTGGAATGGCCAGTTCCACGTACGGTCAAGCAGCTAAGATCTTTCTTAGGTTTTGTGGTATTTCTTCGAAAATCTGTTAAAGATTATTCGAAGTTGACTGTACCTTTTACCAATCTTCTTAAAGGTAAAAAGAAAAAGTCCAATTCTCCAATTGGTTGGAATGATAAGCTACAGGAGGCTTTCGAAATTTTAAAAAATAAAGTTCGAGATGCTCCTGTGTTAGCTTTGCCAGATCCTAGCAGACCTTACATTGTTGAGACTGATGCTAGTGATTTTGCGGTAGGCGCAGCTTTGTTCCAGGATGGGAAGCTTGTGGCCTTCGAGAGTAAGAAACTCAATGATGCACAGACTAGGTACCCAGTTCAGGAGAAAGAGTTGTATGCAATCATTTATGCTTTAAAGGCATGGAGACAGTATCTTTACGGGTCTCAGTTTATGGTCTTAACAGATCATCAATCTTTACAGTATATTTGTGATCAACCGGACTTGAAGGGTAGAAAAGCAAGATGGGCTGAGTTGATGCAAGATTTCGATTTTATGATTAAATACAGAAAGGGTAGCTTAAATTGCATTGCTGATGCATTGAGTCGAATCAGTGAAGTTAATGAGCTTTGCTTCACTGAGATTACTTCTAACTTGTACGATTCACAGGGAAAAATGCAGCACAGATATTTTCTTTGGAAAATATTGGAATTTGGCAAAATTAGGGTCTAACTCTGAAGTAGATCAAAACCTGGTAAAAGGAAAAGCCAACCAATTTTTTCTTTGGAATGGTCTTTTATTCCGAAATGATAAGGTTTGCGTGCCGGATGTGCCGAAAATTAAGTTAAGGATCCTATTTGAGTGCCATGATGCACCATTGGCAGGACATCCTGGCATACAGCGTACCTTGGCTTTAGTTAGAAGGACATTTTATTGGCCAAAAATGAAAGATTTTATTTAGAGTTCTGTGGTCCAATGTCATCAATGTCAAATAAACAAGGTTGAACGTCTTAAATCTGCTGGGTTATTACATCCTTTGGATATTCTGTCTAGAAAGTGGGAAAGTATTTCCATGGATTTCATTATGGGACTTCCAAATACTAGCAGGGGTCACGATGCCATTTGGGTAGTCATGGATAGATTGACAAATATGGCTAGGTTTTTACCCACAAAAACAACACGAAATTGGCGTACCAATTTGTCGAACAATTGTTTAGACTATATGGTCTACCTTCTGATATTGTGAGCGATCGGGACTCTAAGTTCACGGCTAATTTTTGGCAGGAAGTTTTCAAGAAATTCGAAACAATTTTAATTATGAGTTCCTCTGATCATCCACAGTCTGATGGGCAAACAGAGCGGGTGAATCAGGCTCTAGAGGATATGCTTCGTGCATATGTCTCTGGAAAACCATCAAATTGGGAAAAGTATCTTCCACCACTGATGGAATTTACCTATAACAATTCTAAACATACAGCTACAGGTTTTAGTCCGTTTATGCTTATGTATGGGTATCAACCCAGAGCACCTATTGATGTTGGTCTTAAGGACATCGAGCTTGATGCATCGAGGGATTTCTTGCGTGATATGCAGGAAATGCTGATCGAAGCTCGGGATTCTATCAGGAGTGCTCAGGATAGAGCACGGTTTTATTCTGATCGAGGACGCTCATCTCGGTCTTTTGAACCAGGAGCGTTGGTTTATTTAAAAGTTCCTAAAGACTCTCAAACTTTATCAACGGGAAAATGCTCGAAATTATCTCCTAGATATTGTGGTCCATTTCGAGTTATTCGTCGAATTGGCACCGTTGTGTATGAGTTAAAACTGCCTCCACATGTTAGAGTTCATCTAGTCTTTCATGTCAGTAGATTGAAAGAGAAGCTAGGAGGTGAGGATAACATAGTTACTCCTCAAGAACTCGTTAAAGTCGAAGATTTATCTTATGTTCCACATGAACCTGAAAGGGTACTTGAATTCAAGGAAAGGAAACTTCGTAGTCGACTAATTCCTGAAGTTAAAATTTTGTGGAAAGATAGGGAAATAGAGGATTCGACTTGGGAGTCGGTTGAGAATATTCAATGCAAATTTCCTTCTTTTCATTGCAAGAGTGCAATGTTTTGAGAGAGGGGAAGTATGTTATGTACACATTGTTTGTGCATATACTAGGAGGCTAACCCACATTAGGCTTGTGAGCATGGGAGCATGGGAACAAGCTCTAGTGGAGCATGGGTTAGGACTAACCTTAAGGGTTAAGTTTAGGGTGAGGCATCCAAGGGTCACACATGGGAAATGGAGAGTCAAGAGTCACTTGAGGGCCCTCCTATATAATAGGGGCATGGGGCACACTCAAGGGATGTTCTCTTGTGTAGAGGATTATATCTACATTCTTGTCATTTCACTATAGAGCTGAGTGCTGCTGTATTGGAGTTATACCTCTTGGTGGTATGGGAAACTAAGGTGAAGGTATGTGGTACTCCATTATATTTCATGTGTGCAACCCTTGGGCTCGGGGGTGGTTGGGTGGTAGAGTTTATGCCTGATTTATGCATATTTATGCATGTTAATTATCTAGAGAGATCTTAGGGTTTTAACAATGACCCCAGGGTCAAATGGAAAGGATGAGGGCCTCCCGTTCACGACGATGATGAAGTTAAGAAATCTCCCACGTGGATCAAAGGGAAAGTGTGAGAGACCGCTGTCAATGATGAAAGTAGCAAAATATCCCCCAGGGCCAAAAATATAAAGCAAGAAGCCAATGCCAATGATGACGAGGTGTGTAGAAGTAGGGTGAAAATCCCTGCACCCATATGCCAGACTTAGCCTTGAAATCCACTCATTCAATCTCTCTCTCTCTCTCTCTCTCTCTCTCTTTAGGGGTGGTGGGAGTGGGGTCAACATCTTATACTATGGCAACTCACTTGTGGGTCTCGTCTCGATGGCTTGCACACTGCCTTCAAAGGTGGCCAATATGTAGAAGGGTGGTACCCCATTGTGGTACTATGTAGGCATATGTGTGTGTAGAAGTAGGGTGAAAATCCTTGTGCCCATATGCTAGACATACGATCCTATCTAGGAAAAACAAAATCAATGGAATGACATTTTGAGGCTCACACATCCACCCTTCATCAAGATTTTTTCAAATTCCATGAAAGCCACTGGTTTGATCTCTGTGTGTGTGTGTGTGTGTGTGTGGTGATGGAAGTGGGGTCGACATGCCTTATGCTATGCAACAACAGACCCATTCAAAATATATCCTAATGTAGAAAGAATAAATTAGTAGGCCCCATTAATATTTTAGTATTGTGCATGCCTAAATTATGATTGCTCTTGAAGGCTTAAGTCTAGTATTTGCAATCTTTTTTGGCTATTCAAAAACCCTAGTGATTGTTGGTATTTTATAGGCTTTGAATTACTTTCCTTCAATTGTGTTTCCTATTCTGTGTAGGTTTAATGAAGCAAGACCATGTAAGGTTCTATCTCCTTTATTCAAAGGATAAAATGTTTTAATACGTTATCACATCCAAGAAAAAAAAAAGGTCCTTTGATATTGTCTATTTAGAAGCATTCCTCACAAAATAACGAACATAGTGGGGGTGTCCTAGTGGTTTAATATGCACATGGTAGTGCATGCACTAGTACGATGGGCGGTATTGAGCGCGTGCCCTGTGCATGCAAGAGGTGATAGGGTGGTGGCCGATTGGGACCAGTTGGAAGAGTTGGAAGATGGTGTATGCGGCGACTAGGAATCAAAAGAGGAGATGAAGAGGTTGAGGGAGGAGTAGGAAGGTGATAGTGTCGTGAAGAGGCGACATCAAGATTGGATCTCTTCACGGCTGTAGGCCCAGCAACATCAAGAAAATCTACGCAGGCAAGGTATGTGTTAACATCTCATTAGATTTTCTTAGAAGACAAATTGGTCTATTTTCCATGTGTAGTGCTATCTTATTCTGTTAGGGAAAGCCGCCTAACAAGGCAGAGATGGGGGAAATCGCTACAATATAAGGTTTTCCATGAGAAAGTAGCCTATCAAATCTTCTATCCTGGAAAAGGATTCTTCAATGTACTATTTGTCAAAGGCCAGACAGTTGTCGACCTATTTGTAAGGGCCCTGCTATTCATGGGCACAAAGCTGGTGCATGTGATGCCTTTTGGCCCCTCATTCGATGTTAATAGGAGCCTCAGGGAAGCATGCCCGATGTGGGTTGATATAGTAGGTCTCCCACCTTGGCTGAGACCTGCAAATAAAGAATTTTGGTGAGCGCTTTACGCCCAATACTATTTGTTCCAAGGGATGATGATGATAATGGTTACCATTTAAAAAAATTATGTATCTCTTGGAACACATTGGTGGAAACACCAGAAACATTAGAAATGGATCTAGGGGAACTAGGGAAAATGGACTTAAAGCTAAAATTTGGGGGTTTTTCGGGAGCATGCTTTAGATGTGGGGACTTTGGGCAAATATCTAGGAATTGAGGATTGGAAAGTAAAATGGAGAAAGATGGAGAAGGAAGGAAGGAAGAGGGTTTAGAGAGGGGGAGCAAAGTTGGAACTTCTAGCAGACAGGTTGATAAGGAGGAAGATAGCTATGGAGGATAGGGAACCTGAAGAGCAAGGGTAAGGGCAATGGTAAGAGATAAATCTAAGGGGCAAAATAATCTCCAAAAAGGTAAAGGAGAGGCTAGGAAAAATCAAACTAAGATGGGAGAAAAAGGGGTGGGGGGATCTTTGGAAGGGTTGAGTCCTCTTGTTTTCTCCGATCCATTTAGTCCTCTAGGTGATGATAAGGAAACTTCTTCTATCGAGAAGTCTAACTAGCAAGTGGAAACATCATGGAGGGAGTTATAAACAAGAGCCGGGGAGCAGAGGGTAGAGGTAGGGGGGAAGAAGAGTTTGAGGTAGAGATGGTACCAACCACTGCATTAGAATGATTAAGGGTAGTAGGACTAAGGGGTGTACTTGGAATGTTAAGGGGTTGAGGGATAAGAAGAAAAATGCAGATTTTTGGGGGATGGTAAAAGAATGGGACTCGTCTATGATGGCTATCCAAGCACATAATCTTTTTGTTATGGAAGGGGGGAGGCTGGAAAGTTTTAGAGATTGGGTAGAGCTGTATGGGGGTATACACTCAGAATTTAGTGGGATACTAGCTATTATCAAGAAAAATTTAAAGCCCGGTATTATTGCTAATCACTCTAATGGTAGGATATTAGTTGTAGAGATTCAACTAGATGAAGAGAAGGTGTTGATAGCCAATATATATGGGGCTCATAATCACAAAGTTAGAGGAGAGATGTGGGAGTGGATTTCTAGATCAGATTTTCAGTGTCCTTGCATTATGATGGGGGATTTTACTATATGGCTGAGAAGCAATTAGATAGGAGTAGGGGAAGTATAATCATGATGGGGTAAGAGAAGAAGAAATGGGATAATCTTAGAGGAAAGGTGGGGCTGATTGTTGATGGCTCGGAACTGAGGCCATGGGGTTGTGATCTAGGACATACTTACTTCAGCCACCATCAATATTTTGGATCATCTTCGAGACTTGATAGGGTTTTTTTGCCGTTGGGGCATTCCATCCTCCCACTTTCCACCCTACTCACATGTCAATTTGTTTTCTAATTAATCCTACCACATTGTTTGACATAAATAAACATGTTTCTTAATTAAGGCCCTTTTCACAAGGTTTGTTTTAAAACAGTCTTTTTCCACAATACAATAATGCCAAAGACAAGATATAAAAAAAAAAGTTTATACATGAATCAATTCCATACAAGCCAAACCGGCTCTCTTATTCTTTTCCTTTATACTGTCGATGATCTAGAATTCGGCCTTCCAACCTCTACATGCTAGGCAAAACCCTATGGGACCATACACCTCATTGTCGATCGCTGGGGCGAGGACTCAAGCTGGCCTGTTGCCCTCTCAGGCTCCATCGCTCGATCCTCCCGCCCCTTAGAGGGATGTGTGCACACTAGGGTGGGCTTATTCACCGCACTAGCCTAGGCCCTCAGAACTAGACAACATCATAATCTCTCGCCTCAATCGGCGAACCTTATTCTCCCAATGGTATGAGGGATACCTTGGGCCATTCTCGGGCTTTGCTAACAACGCTGCCCGGCTACACGTGGTGTGGAGAGGGGTGGCTGTACTACAGCAAGTACACTGCATTGGGATAGACGGTGGCACAGCAGAGCATAAGCTACGCAGAAATGCGTGTTGCCCATGGAGCACCCTGGGGTTAATATAACTATGGGGTATGAGTATGGGCGTTGCGCAAAGCAAGGACGAAAGGATGGTGTACCAGCAAAGGCTGTAGATCAGTGGCCTGAATGGCTCTGGGGGAAAGATACGGTGTCAGTTAACAAGGAAAGGTACGGTACGCATGTACCTTATCTGGTCAGGGACAGCATGGGTGTCCACGTAGCAGTACGTGTGGACCACACAGTGGGCGACCGTCCTTTGGTTCTTGTGCGACCATCATACGGGCACCCTGGTATAAGTGTGTACGGCCCAACTTTTGGGGTGGGGTCCCCAAATTTGAGGCACCGACCTCGATTTGTGTGCCGGACCACCCCGGGGGGCAAATTTTTTTGTTTTTTTTTTGTCTGGGATGTTCTCCTGGTCGTTGGGTGCAGACCGTTCGTCAATCGGACGCTCGGTCGTGCATTTATTAAGGTTTAAAGGTCGTCTCTTTTTAACTAAAAATGACTGAAATTTGCGTATAAGCTTGATCTGGTGTTTGTTTTGGACGCTATAAAATTCTATATTAGGGTAAAATTGTGCGTAGATTCTAAATTTGGGCTCAGAATTTAAAGATTCTAAGTAGAAATGACTCATTTAATAAAATCATTGATTTTTATACCATAAAAACTCATAAATTTATCTATTACATGGACATTTCTTTATTAGTCAAGATGGGTATGTTACATCCTTCCCCCCTTAAAGAAATCGAGACGTCCTCATCTCGTCATGAATTGGGGATAATCCTTTAAGAGTGTATTTTCATCTTTCCAAGGTGCATCCTCTTCAGGGTAATCTTTCCATTGTACTAGATGTTCTACAAGAGTTCTATTTCGGAGTTGCTTTTCCCTAGAATCTATGATGCTACTGGGCTGTAATTCAAGGACTCCTTGGGTAGGGATTACAACTTGTTCGTCATCAAGAATATGATCGAGACTGGGTACATAAGGTATTAACAAACTTACATGAAATTCAGCTTGTGAGAAGTATAAGTGACTAGTCTTCCTTCTTGGCCTAAGACACCACCAAGTGCTAGACTATTGGCATCAGTAACCACTTCAAATTCCTTGGTGAAATCAAGAAGTTTCAGGACTGGGATAGAAGTAATAATGACCTTGAGTTGATCAAAACTGTTTTGACGGATTGGCACAGCCACACTATTTTGCAATCCTTATTAAGAAGATCCGTCAAAGGTGCAGCTACCAAGGCATAATCTTTGATAAATATCCTATACCATCCTATGATTCCCAAAAACCCACGAACTTCACGAACTGATTTAGGGGGTGGCCACTCCAGAATATCTTTGACCTTGGCAGGGTCTACTGAAATGCCATCTTTGGAAACGATGAACCCAAGATACTCAATTTGATGAGTAAAGAAGGTACATTTGCTCTTCTTGGCATAGAGTTTGTGTCTGTGCAACAATTACAGAACTCTACGCACATGCTCCTCATGCTCTTCCATTGATTTGGAATAGATTAAGATGTCATAAAAAAAACAAGCACAACTTCATCCAAGTAAGGACAAAATATATCCTGCATTAGGCGGTTGAAGGTTGCAGGAGCATTGGTTAACCCGAATGACATTACAATAAACTCATAGTGGCCATAATGGGTATTGAAGGCTGTCTTGGGTATATCTGCTTTCTTGACTTTGATCTGATAATAACCAGACCTCAAATCTATTTTTGAGAAGACTTTGGTCCCATGAAGCCTGTCAAGAAGTTCATCGATGCGAGGGATAGGATACTTATTCTTGACAGTGACTTGATTTAGTCCTCGATAATCTATGCAGAGGCGGAGAGTTCTGTCCTTCTTTTTTTGGAAAAGAACAGGTGCCCCCCAAGGAGAGCTACTAGGGTGTACGAATCCTTGCTCAATGAGTTGGGTAAGTTGCTCTTTAAGTTTAATGGCTTCAAGAAGGGACATTTTATAGGGCGTTTTTTAGAGACGGGTTGAGCTCGAGGGATCACCTCGATTTCATGATCGACTTCTCGAGGAGGCGGTAGCCCTATAAGCTCGTCAGGGAAGATGTCAGAGAATTCTTGGAGCCAAGAGGGTTTTGTCTCCTTACTAGGTTCAATGGCTTTGTTGAGCTTGACTAAGAAAACTTGCTGACCATTACGTGTTCTTTTGAGAAGATGTTTTGCCTTGACTACCCTAGATTTAGGTTTTCCTGTTATCCCTTGAACAGATATTACTTGGCCATGCTCATTTTCCAAAGTGAAACTCTCTTGGTTACAATGAATGCTAGCTTTGTTTGCAATTAACCAATCCATCCCAAGGATTCCATCATAAATTCCTAATGGTGGCAAGACTCTAAAGTGGCCATGAGTTCTCATTACCCGGCTCAAAATCAAGGTTTCCTATAGAGTGGCAAGAAACTACGTCTTTCCCACTGGCTAACTCTATAGTCATTCTTCTAGCTGTTTTTTGACCCAAGTTTAATTTTTGCAAACACCTAGGAGAAAGAAATGAATGGGTACTGCCACAATCAATCAAAAGCTGGAATGGCTTACCGTGATGAGTGGCTGGGGTTTGGATTACACCAAATTGTTTATTCGAACCTTGGTGTTCTACTGCCGCATGGACGGTGGCGCGCTCTTCTTCAGCCATTTCCAAGGTCGGTTCTTCACTTATAATACAGGCTGTCCTAGCAACTGCTCCTTCGCGGCCTCTGCCATGCCCACCGCCTCTTGCACCTTGGTGGATAGGGGTTCTACGGCCTTGATTTCCTCTGCCACCTTGGGGAAATGATGTTGCCATCTTGGGACAGTTGGCCCTAAAGTGTCCCGGCTCATTGCACTCAAAACACAGAGGGCCTTCTCTGGGGAAGAAGCAGCATATGAGCGGGAGACAAAAGAGTTGCTTTGTCGCCCTCTGTTGTAGTAGGGGAAATTCTGTTGGGGTTTCTTGTACGGTTGATCTTTAGGGGTTTCTTGTACGGTTGATCTTTAGGATTTGCCTCAGGGTAAGATCTCTTTTGAGGCTTAGGTTTGTCAGTCCTCATTTCTTTCATAAGGGGCTTTGCTCGTATGAGAGCATCCTGTAATGTGCTTGGCCTCATTGCTTCAAGGTGGGAATCTAAGGGTTCATTTAACCCTTGGCAGAAATGAGCCACTTGCTGGGAAGTAGTCATAGCTGGGGCATACTTCCGAAGAGTGATAAATTTGGAATAGTAGTCCTCAAGAGTTAAGCTGCACTGCCTAAGACTAAAAAACTCATTCATCTTTATGGATTCATGGGATGGGGGAAGATATCTTTCCTTCACGGCCTGCTTGATGTCTTCCCACATTTGAGAATGCTCAGTGACTCCCTTGTCACGGCACCACTGTTTCCACTAGAGTTTAGCATCTCTAATGAGGTGAAACCGTGCTAGCATAGATTGATTTGCTACTCCAGTACCGGCAGCAGAGCAGAGAAATAATCGTCCATCACTTCAATCCAGACTTCCGCAGCCTTCTCAATCTTTGAACCTTCTCCTTTAAAGGAGGGAGGTTGCAATTGCTTGACCAGGAGCTTCTTCTCCTGGATATCAGTGTAAACCGTATTGGGAAGTGGAGGGTGATCGTCTTGGCCATCATTGTAAAAACAGTTTTAAGATTACAAGATTCATACTTGCACAACGCTTATTTTAGAGAGTAAAACATTGAAATCATTTTATTTCCAAATATTTACAAGGACGAGTTTTATTACAAAGATCTGAGACTAATATAATTAGTCTTATTTGCCATCAAGGGAAATTCCTAAGGTTGACTACGACATAAGGGTAGAGCGGTCCACATAGGTGAAATATGGGGGTTCCGCTGTAGTTTCAAAGACTCTAAAAACTGATGGTAAGGGTGGTAAACTCTGGATTGGGGTAGGTCCCAACACAGCTACTCTATCAGAGCAGGTACGACCTACATCACTTGGTCATACACCCAGCGATCCTGAGGTATGCGAATCCCATCTATAGTCATAGAGGTGTCGGCCCTGGGGGTACCGAATGAACCAAAATAAACGGATCATCTTTAACTTTTCAATCCAACGAATCCGCTTTAGGTCGGTGGTAAGGTTCCCAATTCAATCTGCTCGGATGAAGAAATATCTCGGCCCACGACTCCAGAAATCTCTACCCCATCCTCTTTCAATACGAGAGAAATGAGGGAGGGACATCTTCTCTAGTATCTGCACCATGGTGTCACGGAACTCAAAATTTGAGGAGTGACTAGCAGTCTTCGAAGATGCATTGGAAAACTAGAAACTTCGAGTAGGCAGCCACCACTGGCCTAGTCTTCTAGAATAGAGTTGCCCAAGAACCTATTTATCTAGCGTAGGGCTTTCACTTAATCTGTTGGAAAGCTACCCGACTAATCAAGTCCACCCGTCCGTAGGATGGTGCTGTCGGGGCATTCCATCCTCCCACTTTCCACCCTACTCACGCGTCAATTTATTTTCTAATTAATCCTACCACACTGTTTGACATAAATAAACATGTTCCTTAATTAAGGCCCTTTTCACAAGGTTTGTTAAAATAGTCTTTTTTCACAATACAATAATGCCAAAGACAAGATATAAAAAAAAAGTTTATACATGAATCAATTCCATACAAGCCAAACCGGCTCTCTTATTCTTTTCCTTTATACTACCGATGATCTAGAATTCAGCCTTCCAGCCTCTACATGCTGGGCAAAACCCTACGGGACCATACACCTCATCGTCGACCGCCGCTGGCGAGGACTTAAGCTGCGGCCTGTCGCCCTCTCTCAAGCTCCATCGCTCGATCCTTCTGCCCCCTCAGAGGGATGTATGCACACTAGGGTGGGCTTATTCAACGCACTAGCCTGGGCCCTCAGAACTAGACAGCATCATAATCTCTCGCCTCAATCGGTGAACCTTATTCTCCCAATGGTATGAGGGATACCTTGGGCCATTCCCGGGCTTTGCTATAACGACGCCACCCTGCTACACAAGCACGGAACGGAGTTAGCGTCAAAGCCAGGAAAAACTTGCACTCTTTAAAGATAACAATTTCAATGCAATTCATTTGAATACAACATCACTCAATTCGTAACTTCATACAATTTTATGTCATTATTTTAAAAGGAAAAGATACACATTTATTAACACTAATATTTAAAAAAAAACTCTTCTTTAAAAGATAACCAAGCTAACCTGGCCACCACCATTTCCTTGAGGAGCTTGTAAAGGGAGGGTTGGAGCCGGGAGCATCTTCTCTAATCTCGTTGTTGCGCGCTCCTCCCGAGGTAATATTTTGACGTTTTCGAGAAGGGGCCATCTTGGACGTCGTCTTGTAGGGC
>NC_141064.1:6752315-6824815 GCF_041138505.1 Cibotium barometz | reverse complement strand
ACATCCATATCCACATCCACATGCATACATACATCCACATCCACATTCCCATTTATATAACCCCATATACCTTCACATCTAATCTTTTACATCACATCCATTCTCGCCCTATCACAACCCATATACATCTTATTCTATCACATACCCTTCTTACCTCATCCCCCCATACACATCTTAATTCATCTTATCACCTCCTAACTTATTTCATAAGCATCTTATCACACCTCTTATCACATCCTATCACATCTCTTATCTATTTATAGAATACAAGAGAATTCTTACATTTGATATAAGATTTCTTTACACATTTATTTATGAATAAATTCTATTTAAGGAGATTAATACTTTCAAAGTAAAAATCAATCTTTTATGCATCTTCCTATGCATAAATTCATCTTTAATGAAAATGACACTTTTGAATTAAATTTTAATCTTTTATGCATTTTTCTATACATAAATTCAATTTAGATGAGAATGACACTTTTGAATTAAAAAATCAATCTTTTATGCATCTTCTTATGCATAAATTAAATTTGGTAGGAATTACACTTTTAGAATAAAAAAATTTCTCTTATGCATCTAAGTTAAGCATAAAATCCATTTATGAGAAAAATCACACTTTTAGTATAAAAAGAATATCTTTTATGCATACCTATATGCATGAAATTCAATTATGATAAAAGTCACACTTTTATAATAAAATAATCAACTTTTATGCATACCTCTATGCATGAAATCAATATGATAAAAGTAACACTTTTGATATAAAAATTTTTCCATTATGCATACTTCTATGCATGAAATAAAAATGGTAAAAATAACACTTTTGATATAAAAATTTATCCATTATGCATACTTCTATGCATGAAATAAAAATGGTAAAAATAACACTTTTGATATAAAAATTTATCCATTATGCCTAATATTAAAATTTAATTTCTCCATGATTGTAATGAAATTCTTTCAATTAATCTAGGATGATAATTCCTAGAATATGGTAGGAAGTCCTCTTTTTATGCTTTGAATGAGATTATTTTATGCATAATTTTTATAAAAATTTTGCCATAGCTCCGCTGCTATGACTGATAAATCTCAATTTTTCTAAGGGATAATGCTTATCATTAAGGAAATAATTAAAATGATCTCTAATTGGATTATTAATCCATAATGGATTGAATCATCAATATTCATAAACTAAAAGCATAGAAAAAAGCCATTAATTTGGCCTCAAGCATAGCTTAATCTTGGGTTAAGGAAAAGCTTTATGAAAAGCTTGATTTGGATTGAGAACGGGTCATGAGTATGACCATTTCTTGAGTGAGAGAGAGAATTTACATAAGAATCATTAGAATTTAAACATAAATGAAAATTAACTTCAATAGCATTTATTAAATTATGTAACTCTTCACTACTATTCAAACTTCAATAGCATTTAAAAAAAGACCATACCAATTAAACTTCTCAAGCTTGAGAGGGGTTGAGAAGAGAGAAACATTGAGAAATTATAGAAAGATCAATATTCACTAATTACCTTACAACTTGCTTGATTCTTTGTTCATGGTAGAGGCCCCCAACCAATCAATTGGTTAAGTATGATGATGGAGCCACTAATGGGGATTGAAGAAAGAGGGAAGCTCCAAAAACTAGTGAATTATTAAATGAATTCACAGTTCTTGGCTTAGGTGGAGTAGAGTAACGATGCATAAACACTATCTATTTTTCAACAAGGGGGAGGCTTCTATTTATAGGAAAAATTGAGCTCCTAACCAAACAAACTGATTCTAGAATTTTCTAAATCAGTTTGGTCAATATTTGACCATTTTTAGGTCAGTTAAGCTAACTTTTTGGAACTAGACTTAAATGAGGAGAGAGGAGAGATGAAATATCTCAATTTTTATGAGTTTAAAACTCATTCAAGCATGTGAAATATGCACCTCCTTTAAAGAACTCCCCTTCCTTACATATGTCATATTTTTAATATTGCTCATAGTTTTTTACTAATAAACCTTGTACATTTTCAACTCTTCATCTTATGTGAAATATGCACCTCCTTTAAAGAATTCCCCTTCCTTACATATGTGTCATAATGGAATCATTTTAATATTGCTCATAGTTTTTTACTAATAAACCTTGTACATTTTCAACTCTTCATCTTATGTGAAATATGCACCTCCTTTAAAGAACTCCTCTTCCTTACATATGTCATACTTTTAATATTGCTCATAATTTTTTACTAATAAACCTTGTACATTTTCAACTCTTCATCTTATGTGAGCATTTACTCATTTTTGGGTATCTTCTTTTTCAAATTGGATTTATCTCCTCCCTACACATGGATTGATGCTATTGGCCCATAGGAACCTTAATTGGACCATAATCCAAAAATTTCTGAAAATCTAGACCCTTAGACTAAGGTCCTTTATACACATTTCTAATTAATTCCAATTGCACATTGGAAAGTTCTTTTTTGAATTTCTGTTTCAGGGGAACTTATTTTAATAAGATGAGATAATTTTCTATCTAAAAATATTAAAAATCTGAATATTCTCTCTCTAGAATATTTTCTCTCTCTAGGTTAAAATAGTTAGAAACAAGTCTTTTATATTTCTGAAGAGGGATTGATTATAGAAGAAGATACTAGACATCAAAAAGGGGTTTGGGGGAGGAATCTTACATTCTACCCCACTTAAAAAACGCGAGATGTCCTCATCTCGCAAACTGGGATAATTTCGCAAGATGCACGAATTATGAGACTTAGAGAAAAATTTAAATCAGGATTAACCACCAAGAAAAAGTCTCAAAGAGAGCAAGATTCAAGATAAGAACAAGATTTAAACTTTATTCATTCTCGGAACTTATACAGTAAAGATAGAAGAACTCTTTACACTTCCATAAGCCCGTCCATCATATGATCACAAAAGCAGCACTCACAAGCTGCACAAGTATAGGGTAACTCATCTATGGGAATGATTCTGCTGGTTATTGCCGCACCTATCTCAGTGGTATGAGGTGATCTAACAAAAGGACCTCTGAGAGGCAAGCCAAAAACGGGGTAAAGGCATATCTTCTCATGAGGAAGAAAACACGCCAGTAAGAAGACCCGCTCAGAAAACCCAGGATGCCTTGATCTCATGACACAGTAATATCGGGGACCCAAACCCAAGGCTTCAATAACCATGGCCAAGCGGACATTGTTGCAAAAGTGCTGCTGACCCCAGGGTGTTACCCTAGTTATGTCTTGATAGGTCCGCCATTTGGTCTGCGCTACAGAAGTTCCCAAGTGAGGGAAAAGTGAGCGCTCATACTGTTCTATAAAATCCTTCTTCACAGACTCACTTGCGTCTTGAAGGTGAGGAATCATTATGGATAAAACTAATTCTTGTTGCCAAGCCATGAAGGAGATTAGGAAGAAAGGAGATCGATGGGAGTAAGATTACTGTGTGCGACAAGTAAAAGTTACGACTTATATAAAGGAAAGAGCTAGCGTAACTTAGAAGCCAACGGTAGCTTGCCACTGAAGTTTTACCGTCTTTCCATGATTTGGGTTTGGCACAATTTTCTATAGAAGGCATTAAGAACTTTAAAAGAAGTTCGTAAGTTAAATCACCTACTTTCTTTGGTCCACAATATCTGGGAGATAACTTCTTATACTTCCCAAGAGATAAAGAACTTCTTTTGGGTCGTACTCGAGACCAAAACCTTGATATCCAAAACATCGATTCTCACTTCTGAACTCGTTGTTCTGAATCCTTAAAACAGGTGGGACTCTTGAGAAGTATTCAGGAAAAAGGTTCTTCCTTTTTTAAACAGAATCTTTCTTTTATTTTAGAGAGGGAATAATTATAAGATCAAAAAGGGAGATTCTTACTCCTGTATACCTCGAAGGCTGGAGGAGAATCTTACATTCTACCCCACTTAAAAAGTGCGAGATGTCCTCATCTCATAAAGTAGAGGACAACTCTTTTTCTTAAGATCCAATTTTATTCTGGGGTTCCTTATATTCTGGTCAACCCAACAGAATACTGGGATAAATATCCCTTAGAACTCATCATTAAATAACAATTCATTCAGATCATATCATTCATATCTTTAACATGATAAAGGTTCATTAGACCGAAAAATTTCCTTCTGAGCATTCCTCCACGGGAATTTCAGTCAAGTAAGTTCTCAATTTGTCATCCCTTAACTTGATCTAACGGTCAAGTGTTAACAGTAGCAATTTGACAGCACAATCCACTAATCTCATAGTGATTTGCTGAATCATTTTCATCATTTATCATTACAGGGACTCGTCCCAATCATCCACCTTGTGGTTTCGCTCAGCTTATTACATTTCAATCCATTTTCAGGGATCATCATTTTTCAATCAGAATCCAAATCAATTCATCGGTTTCCAAACAGAACTAAAAATCATATCAACCACATTCGAAATCATCATCTGGATAGCATTAACGCTTATAATTTCAAGTCTTAGATTTACTCGTATATACTGTCAGTAAAGAGCTGCAGTTATACTCTCGGTATATACGGTAGTCACGGCCCTTGCAATTATAAGGTAAATACCATCATGTCTAGGCCTCAAGCAAGTCAGGGATTCTATATAATTGCGGTACTTCCATCTGAAGACCCAATTACCAATTTACGAATTTCAGTTTGAATATCAAATTGTATGAATTATATCACACAATTACAACCTTTTTTGTGCTTCTTGATAAATTTTTGACATATTTGGTTTCTCAGTTGATCTTTATTAGCCAAAGGCTCTGATACCAACTGTGAGATCCCTGTTCCCACCGCGCAACGGATTCGGGGTACTAGCAGCGGAAGTAGCACTTCTTGCGCGAGGCAGGGTCCCACACTCGGGGCCTCGTCCACGGATATCCGGACAAAAGACTAATCCGTCGGTTTTTCCAAAACCAGACCCGGAAAAACTTCCCTTATCCGGAAAACACGGGCGATTCCACCAGGATAATTTTTACTCTAACGTAGTCAAAACCCTTACTGATCAAATAGATCCGACTGCATCTATAAAGATACTTGGTCAGATCAAGGAAGAAACTTGCACTTGGATCATTGGGATCAACGCTTTTTTCCCCACCAAGGAGGCACAGCCGTTGATTCCTATCCATAGAACAATTACTATCCGGGATTTACTTTATCTATCGTAATAACAGAAATTGAGTCTCGATTTACGGATCCATCAGTCCAGCCTAACCCCATCCGATCCCATGGGTTAGCCAACCGCCCAACCACTGTAGTGATGGGATCCAATTTGGAATTTGGTTAGGTTTTGTCCCGGGTACCAAGGAAAAGAGTTCCAAGGCCCCCTAGCCGGAATTTCATGCAAACATAAAACTAGCCATACCACTTACACACCCAATATGAAAATTGCCTTTTTCTTAGCATCAGCTAACTTTAAAACAATCCTTTAATGAAACCATAGTACCACTGATCACAATCTCCCGAATTATCCGGTTGATTCTCAAATTTCCCATCATTCCTTCATCATCAGAGTATCTATGGCATCATTGGCAACTAGAACGCTCACCACCTGTCCACTCAGAGGCCGTTTCCATAGTTCCTAGCCCATAATACTCGGCAATATAATCATTTATCAAGATGGACTCTCGTTGAAGATCAGCAAGATCAACCAACAGATCCATATAAAAGAGCCATGGACTCATCCGTTGAGGACCAGCAAGGTCAGTCAACCAGATCCATGCCCGGTTTCACAAAACAACTCTTACTCCTTGTTCCAATATCTTCCTCGACGCACGCGTGGGTATCCTGGGCGACCCAGAGCCCGAGCACCGTATGGTCAGCACCCTCTAGGATCCTTCGCAGGTGACCTAGCGCTTCACTCATAGGCCGCTTCCTTGGTCCCTCATCCACCATACCGGAAGCTCACCATTTTAATCGAACCGAGGCTGGTCAAGACCTCGGCCGACCTTGCTACGCGAGACGTCCTCCATTGACTCTCCGTCAGCAGTTGCAACTTTATCAGTTAGGTCTCCACGACCTTAATCACAAGACGGTCAAAATGCTTTCCCAGCATTCTTGACATAAAACAGCCATTTACAAAACAGCATTTACAAACAGTTTACAAATACAATTTCTATATTAACTCTCATTTTTCCACATTATCCCTCATGCAATCCACATTACTTATTCCACATTTCATTTATATGTGTACTCATCCAATCATATCATTTTCCATCTCTTCACTTCAGATTCCTTCACATCACATATCATATATTCACATCCATATCCACATCCATACATCCACATCCACATCCACATTCACATCCATACATCCACATCTACATGCTTATCTCCATTTTCACATCCTCATTTATACATCCACATCCCATATCCACATTCATACATACACATCCATATCCACATCCATATCCGCATTCATACATACACATCCATATCCACATCCACATGCATACATTCATTATCACGTCCTCATTCATACATCCACATCCACATACATACATACATACATCCACATCCACATCCACATTCTCATTCACATCTATACATCCATATCTACATGCACATTCACATCCATACATCCACATCTATATCCTCATTCACATCCATACATCCACATTCATGCATCCACATCTACATGCCTACATCCATACATACACATCCACATTTACATCCATGCATCCACATCCACATCCTCATTCACATCCATACATCCACATTCATACATCCACATCCACATCCACATTCACATCCATACATCCACATCTACATGCTTATCTCCATTTTCACATCCTCATTTATACATCCACATCCCATATCCACATTCATACATACACATCCATATCCACATCCACAGGTGGTTGCAAGATCAGGGTGCCCAGTTTTGTCCACTCAGGCACTCTGTAAACAGTAAAAAAACAGACATTTGTTTACCTTTAGTGGCTAATCTCTCCTAGTAAATGAAGGAATTTTGTTTCAAGTTCTTTTGTTGGAACATCATATTCAAAGTTGGAAATATATTTGCATAATTTGATTAAGCATTAGATAGTCAAAAGTCCTCATTTTCTTAGGTACAAAGTCAATGTATACACCCTGTCCCAAATTCGAACTGATTCCATAAAATGCTAATATCTTTTACATATAAACTCATATGAGATTCCCACTTTGTACCTTATATCTTCACATAATATGGAGCTTAACTTGATTTTTTGAGAAAATTTTAAGATATTTGTCTATTTTCTTTAAATATTTCAAGGTCTTTAAAGTGTTATAATATACGCCACTTTTTGTACCCACAATAGCTACCACTTAAAATCCTCAATCTTGTAGATCAAAAGAGTGGGTAGATACTGAGACATTAGTAGAATGTGGTGGTTAGTAAAAATTACAAATCCAATGGTTGGATTTTTAATGATCTCTTTTTCAAAATTCTTCTAGACTATCAGAAGGCCTGTAAATATTAATAATCTAATTAGTAAAATTACATTTTTGATGTGAATCATCTAAAATCTATAGGGACTAGTGCACTTGTAATGGTGCATCTATGGAAAAATAAATTGGATCACTCTAAGTATGGAAGGATCATTTGTTTATCATCTCATCATATTTTTGATTAATTTTGATTAATTAGACTAGTTTATATTAATTTAAGTTATATTGGGTTAATTTAAGGGCAAGTGTATTTTCTATTATTTGCTTGATCTCATTTCAAGTACCTTGCCTCCCAAAATTTGCTCTCCAAGGATTGTCCCAGTCCAGCATAAACTGGATAAAACTGGACAACCTGATCTTGCAACAACCCCCACATGCATACATACATCCACATCCACATTCCCATTCACATATATACATCCATATCTACATGCACATTCACATCCATACATCCACATCTATATCCTCATTCACATCCATACATCCACATTCATGCATCCACATCTACATGCTTATCTCCATTTTCACATCCTCATTTATACATCCACATCCCATATCCACATTCATACATACACATCCATATCCACATCCACATGCATACATACATCCACATCCACATTCCCATTTATATAACCCCATATACCTTCACATCTAATCTTTTACATCACATCCATTCTCGCCCTATCACAACCCATATACATCTTATTCTATCACATACCCTTCTTACCTCATCCCCCCATACACATCTTAATTCATCTTATCACCTCCTAACTTATTTCATAAGCATCTTATCACACCTCTTATCACATCCTATCACATCTCTTATCTATTTATAGAATACAAGAGAATTCTTACATTTGATATAAGATTTCTTTACACATTTATTTATGAATAAATTCTATTTAAGGAGATTAATACTTTCAAAGTAAAAATCAATCTTTTATGCATCTTCCTATGCATAAATTCATCTTTAATGAAAATGACACTTTTGAATTAAATTTTAATCTTTTATGCATTTTTCTATACATAAATTCAATTTAGATGAGAATGACACTTTTGAATTAAAAAATCAATCTTTTATGCATCTTCTTATGCATAAATTAAATTTGGTAGGAATTACACTTTTAGAATAAAAAAATTTCTCTTATGCATCTAAGTTAAGCATAAAATCCATTTATGAGAAAAATCACACTTTTAGTATAAAAAGAATATCTTTTATGCATACCTATATGCATGAAATTCAATTATGATAAAAGTCACACTTTTATAATAAAATAATCAACTTTTATGCATACCTCTATGCATGAAATCAATATGATAAAAGTAACACTTTTGATATAAAAATTTTTCCATTATGCATACTTCTATGCATGAAATAAAAATGGTAAAAATAACACTTTTGATATAAAAATTTATCCATTATGCATACTTCTATGCATGAAATAAAAATGGTAAAAATAACACTTTTGATATAAAAATTTATCCATTATGCCTAATATTAAAATTTAATTTCTCCATGATTGTAATGAAATTCTTTCAATTAATCTAGGATGATAATTCCTAGAATATGGTAGGAAGTCCTCTTTTTATGCTTTGAATGAGATTATTTTATGCATAATTTTTATAAAAATTTTGCCATAGCTCCGCTGCTATGACTGATAAATCTCAATTTTTCTAAGGGATAATGCTTATCATTAAGGAAATAATTAAAATGATCTCTAATTGGATTATTAATCCATAATGGATTGAATCATCAATATTCATAAACTAAAAGCATAGAAAAAAGCCATTAATTTGGCCTCAAGCATAGCTTAATCTTGGGTTAAGGAAAAGCTTTATGAAAAGCTTGATTTGGATTGAGAACGGGTCATGAGTATGACCATTTCTTGAGTGAGAGAGAGAATTTACATAAGAATCATTAGAATTTAAACATAAATGAAAATTAACTTCAATAGCATTTATTAAATTATGTAACTCTTCACTACTATTCAAACTTCAATAGCATTTAAAAAAAGACCATACCAATTAAACTTCTCAAGCTTGAGAGGGGTTGAGAAGAGAGAAACATTGAGAAATTATAGAAAGATCAATATTCACTAATTACCTTACAACTTGCTTGATTCTTTGTTCATGGTAGAGGCCCCCAACCAATCAATTGGTTAAGTATGATGATGGAGCCACTAATGGGGATTGAAGAAAGAGGGAAGCTCCAAAAACTAGTGAATTATTAAATGAATTCACAGTTCTTGGCTTAGGTGGAGTAGAGTAACGATGCATAAACACTATCTATTTTTCAACAAGGGGGAGGCTTCTATTTATAGGAAAAATTGAGCTCCTAACCAAACAAACTGATTCTAGAATTTTCTAAATCAGTTTGGTCAATATTTGACCATTTTTAGGTCAGTTAAGCTAACTTTTTGGAACTAGACTTAAATGAGGAGAGAGGAGAGATGAAATATCTCAATTTTTATGAGTTTAAAACTCATTCAAGCATGTGAAATATGCACCTCCTTTAAAGAACTCCCCTTCCTTACATATGTCATATTTTTAATATTGCTCATAGTTTTTTACTAATAAACCTTGTACATTTTCAACTCTTCATCTTATGTGAAATATGCACCTCCTTTAAAGAATTCCCCTTCCTTACATATGTGTCATAATGGAATCATTTTAATATTGCTCATAGTTTTTTACTAATAAACCTTGTACATTTTCAACTCTTCATCTTATGTGAAATATGCACCTCCTTTAAAGAACTCCTCTTCCTTACATATGTCATACTTTTAATATTGCTCATAATTTTTTACTAATAAACCTTGTACATTTTCAACTCTTCATCTTATGTGAGCATTTACTCATTTTTGGGTATCTTCTTTTTCAAATTGGATTTATCTCCTCCCTACACATGGATTGATGCTATTGGCCCATAGGAACCTTAATTGGACCATAATCCAAAAATTTCTGAAAATCTAGACCCTTAGACTAAGGTCCTTTATACACATTTCTAATTAATTCCAATTGCACATTGGAAAGTTCTTTTTTGAATTTCTGTTTCAGGGGAACTTATTTTAATAAGATGAGATAATTTTCTATCTAAAAATATTAAAAATCTGAATATTCTCTCTCTAGAATATTTTCTCTCTCTAGGTTAAAACAGTTAGAAACAAGTCTTTTATATTTCTGAAGAGGGATTGATTATAGAAGAAGATACTAGACATCAAAAAGGGGTTTGGGGGAGGAATCTTACATTTGGGAGATGCCACGTGGTGGCTCTCCTAGCTGCCCCACATGGTAGCTCCTCCTTTCTTTTCTTCTTCTACACCATACTACTCTTCTACCATACTAGTAAAAAGTAGGTGACTTGTGTGTTGATGTGGCATGAAGTTTTGCTTTTATGCATATGTGCATATATACGTGTGTGAGTACATAAGTGTACATATGTGTATGCATCTATACATATGTATATATGTGCAAGCATATGTGAGTGAGTGCATGTGCATGTGTGTTTTTATGTGTCGTGTGTTTGTATATGCATGTGTGCATGTGTGCATGCATTTGTGCGTGTACATGTGTATGCATGTGTCTATGTGTGACTTTCTTTAATTTTATTATTTAAATTTATGTAATATATATATATATATATATATAACATTATATTATAATATATTAGTATAGATTTAATATATAGATTTATTTAATATCCTTACTTATTATATGTTTATATATTATTATTATATATATTTATATTCTATATATTTTATACTTGTATATTATATGTTTTTATTATATTATTTATTTAAACTTTTTTATCTCAACATACCCCTACACTTTCCTCTCTCTCTCTCTCTCTCTCTCTCTCTCTCTCTCTCTCCCCTCCTCCCCCATCACAACCCCTCTCTCTTTCTCCTACCCGAACACGTGGCCCTCTTCCAAATGCCACGTGTATAATAGATAGTATAGATATAGATAGATATATTATACACACACACACACACACACACACACACACACACACACACACACACACACACACACAGGTATCTAGTCTAGTCTAGTATCTTGTATTAGGACCCACCTTTTGTTTTTGTCTCTTTTCTCTTTTTCAAAACCCAAGAAGCAAGTGTGAAGCAAGCATGAAGGACCAAGGCTGTATTAAAAGATGTGAGATTCAAGTTCAAAATTGCACCCTTTTCAAAATCCTCCTTTGTGGTTGCCCTCTTTTCTCTCTTTCTCCTCTCCTTTCTCCTTTTCTCAACTGTGGGATCCTATTTGTTTTCTTGTGATGTAGTACTATAATTGCTCTACAACAATACAACATTATTGTTAACTTTAGGTCACTTGTCATATATAAAAACGTAGTCTTTGTGAGGAACCCACATCCAACTAACAAAGAAATTCTTCCAACTCTTCAAATTCATGTCAATACGATTCAAGGTATGCTACGTGTCTCTATATTTATATCAATAAGATTATTGTTAAAAAAAATCACCTTTTCTTCTTCAAGGTACATTATATATATTATCCCGAGAGAACGCTTAAAAGATACATTAGATAAGCTTACAAAAGGCACGTACGCACAATATCTACAAATACTAGCGCATACAATATTTGGGCTTTTATACTATAGGTTTATCAGACTAAAGGTTGGATTTGTCCTGATTGTCCTGTTAGTCTAGGGAAGGTGAGCTCCTCTCTGAATGCATTTTCTCCATGCAACTATACTAACCTTAAGCAAAAACACACAAATAGAAAAACACAGTGCAAGAGAAAGAGAGCGAGTTGAGCAAAGAAACAGAATAGAGAGAGAGAGAGAAAAAGAGAGAGAGGGGAGAGTGAGACAAGGGAGATGAGAGCAAGGTTGGTGGTGGAGGGGGTTGTGGGCTGGACTAGGAGGTGGTGGGTGGAGATGGTGGTGGCAATAGTTAGAGAGAGAGTGCTCAAATAGAGAGAGAGGGAAGAGCCAAGAAAAGCTCCCTCTGTCGAGCTCCCTCCCCCAAAGGAGATTGCTTCCTAGGAAAGGTTTCAGGTAGAAATCAAATTACTAGGTTTGGTCAATAAAGGCATACAAATTGATAGAGCCAGGTAACTAAAGAGGGGTGTTGAGATTGATGAATGTTGGGAGGTTCTTCAAAAACTAGGTAAGGAGAAATCCCCAAAATGGGATGGACTATCAGTAGAATTATTTATAGCCTTCTGGGATTCTTTGAAGGACTGGGTATGGTCCAGTGGCAAAAAATCCTTGGATGGACAATGATTTGAGGGAAGGGATGGTAAAATTAATCCCTAAACAACCTGCCTGCAACGTAACTTCAATCATTGGAGGCCTATTACTCTACTCATAGTAATATATAAGATTCTAGCCAAAGTAATAGCATTGAGGATCAACCCATCTTTTTGCAAGAGGTGATCTCTAGTAAACAACATGGGTTCATTAAAGGAAGATCTATCAATTTATGATAATATCTTCTCAGCAACAATGATAGGTGAAAAAGTAGCTCAAAGGACTGGCCAAGAATGTGTTGTCTTCCAAATGGATCTAGAGAAAGCCTATGAGATAGAATACATTGGTCCTTTGCAGTAGCAAGAGTAATGGAGAATTGGGCTTTGGAAATAGGATTGCCACATGTATATATACTCTTATAGTTGGATCCTGCTCTAAGCTATTATTAAATGGGAGATTGGTTGGGGGATTTGAGATCATAAGGTCTGTGAGATAGGGCTGTCCTTGGCTCCTTTGTTGTTTGATGTGGCTTCTCATCTTTTGTTAGTGGCCCCAGAAGAAGCTGGAGGAAGAGAGATAGTATCAGGACTGAAACTTAAAAAAGGAGAGTAGCTGATTATCCAATGTTTTGCTGACGACTTATTTCTATTTTTGAAAGTTGATAATGAGAATGTGAGAAACGCTTTATAGATAGTGCAGTTGTTTGCTAAAGCCTCTGGCTCTAAATATAATATACATAAATCCAAGATTATAAGCTTGACTTAGGAGGATGGCTTTGATATGGAAAGATGGGGGTGTGAAGTCATTAAAAAGGGACAAATCATTAGACATTTGGGGATGCCTTTTGGGGTGGGGTGACTAACAAGGACCCAACCAATTCGGCTATTGAAAGATTCTATGGCAAACTAAAAAAATGGGAAGGGATCAAATTTTCATTTCATGAGATAGGATGGCTATTGTTAACATAGTCCTTAATGCTTATATCATGTTCCTCTATCCTGTGATAGAATTTAGAAAGTGCTATTGGAAAAGGATTATAGCCCAAATCAAATACTTTATTTGGAGAAATTTTGCAACGATGGTAGGAAGGTATCTGCATGGTTGGCCTAGGATAAAGTCAGCCTACCCAAAAAGATGGGAAGACTGGAGATTCTACACTTGCCTACTCATGCTAAGGCTAGGGCGGTAATTAGCCTTCCTAAATATCTTCAACAGGAAGGAATCTAGACCAAGTTGCTTAGACAGGTGGTGGAAGAATCAAAGGTCCAACTTAAAGGCAAGTGGATTGGGTTGGATTGGAAGGAGAAGTTGCTATCGTTTGCTCCTCTAAAAATTGTGAACTCCCCTTTCTGTAAATTTTATGCTTGAATTGGAAAGAGGTGATGGGCGTGATTAAATGGAATGGGTGCGTTAGAGCCTAAACATTCCATTTAATCAGGCCTAAACATTTGGTGGACTCATAGATTTAACGCCCCCTTGGCTCAACTCAATACTAGGACATCTAGAAGATTAAACAACAAGGGTTTAAAAAGACTAGGGGACCTCTTGGACAGGTGGGCTGCAAAGAGTTACATCAGATTGAAAGGGAATTCGGAATACAACAGAGTGAGATTCAGGTGTTGAACTCTGGGACTATTTTGAACAGTAGACCCCTAAGGGATTCACTTCTGATATTTTGTTGATTGCTTGTACGCAGTTGCGCTTCCACATATCTTGGGAAATGTCTTCTTTTGTCTGGGAGGATGATAGATGGGATTTAATTGTGTGATCTTCTCAATAGGGATTAGGGATAGAATGTTGAGAAAGCTTGGTGCGTATGCTAGATCAAGTTGAGTGGAGGAGAGAGACCCAAAAAATACAAGAACAAATCTTGTTTATTAAGTTGCTTATGCATACAACTTGGCCTTTGCACACACAAAATGCCTTCTAGCTCCACCTTTAAATAGGTGAGCTAGTGGACCATAAGTCCATTAACACACACACCCTTCTCCTACCCTTTTACATGACCTTAGTCTTTTAATACCCCCCCTCAATACCAACTATGAAAAAAATTGGAATAGGTGGTATTGTACATAGGTTGCCTTTATAACATTAGGCGTACAAGGTTAGGAATATAGGTGTTGTTACATTGAGATTTAAAACAATTTCTCAGTGGAGTTAGAGGCTGATGCAAAGTTAGCCTCTGACTCTTTGTTAGGACATTTAGAAGTGATATGCCCCGTTTGTTTACACTTGTTACATTTCATCTTGTTGTTGGGATATTTGATCCAACAATTATTTGCCAAATGACCCACCTTTTTGCAATGGACACACCTTACTTTGCTCACTTGATGTGACAAAGCTTGTTCGATATTCAATAGAGTTGATGCATTTGAAGATTCAGCTCCTCCCTTTGGCCTCTTTTCTTCATCAAGTCAAGATTGAATGACTCCTTCAAGGGTGGGATTAGGTATGTTCTTCACGGTGGTGACTAAGGTGGGGTACACCTTCTTGACTGCTTTTAAGAAAACAGCCACTGCATCATCTTCATCCATTCTCGCATGCACTGATGCAAGTTGAGCCATAAGGCCCTTCAAATGAGACATAAAGGCTCCAATGTCGTCTCCCTCTTTGAGTTCCAAGCTGAAAAATTCAATTTTAAGTGAGATCTTGGAATTCTTACCACGAGCTCCATAGAGCTTGTCAAGCTCATCCCATTTCTCTTTTGCAGTTGGAAGCTGGTCCACATGGCGAATAAGAGCCTCATCATCAAGATGGAGCATGATGATGGCTTGTGCCCTCTCATCATCTTCAATATCTTCAGCCTTAGTTTGATCAATAACTTTAGTGCTGGAGATGAATGGCCAAAAACCTTTGGACATCATCTTGTACTTACAAGATGATGAACTTCTTAATTTGGGTGTTTTCCTTTGACATTGGGTATTGAAGGGAGATTACAAGAGTGTAATGGGCTGATTTATGAAAAAGAAAACCAAAAAATTTGTGATGTTTTGGCTTAAGTAGAAAGAGAATGGCTTATGAGAGTGCAAGAACCCTTAATCAAGCCAAGGATGTTGCATAAAAAGAGATTAAGATGATGAAGCTTATGGTTTAGCACTTAGGGTTTGTGCCCAACTACTAATTCTGATGGAGATGAGCTTCATTAGTATCAAAGAACACTTTCTTTGGTGATTAAGATCACCGTTAGTGTTTAGCAACACTATTGGTGCTTAAGAGCACATTTTTAATGTCTAATGACACTTGCATTGGTGATTAGATTCACCATTAGTGTTTAAGAATACTCTTAGTGTTTAGAAACACTCTGAAATGGCTCCTCTTTGCTGGATTAGTTGTATCATTAGTGTTAATTAACACTATTAGTGTTTACGAACACTATTATCAAGCTTTTGAAGAAGCTTTCATGGGTAGAAAACAGGAGAAGCCTGGTCTTTTGCTTCTAGCACACACGTCGAGCAGCCATTGAGGCTGATTTCTTGATTGTAGACCCTTGAGACTTAGGGCTTCAAAAGTCCTAAGCTTGTGTGGCTTGAGATTGCCCGCAAACTGCGCATTGTTGTACGACAAGCAGCGCTGCAAAAATCGTGCGCCGGCTTGCTCAGAGTGCAATGGTGCGGTTGAGAGAGGTGTAATCCAACAATTAGTTGTATGATTCTGAGCACCCGGGGATGGTCTTCAACTTCCTAGTTGAGAGCATGCCAAGATACGGTTGCTAGAAGGCCTCCACTAGCTTGGGGTTCATCTCCACAAGAAGTGAAATGTGGATAACCTAGTCTACACCACACAAAATGTGACCTAATCTACCCAAGCTCTAGATACCATGTTGAGAAAACGTGGTGCTTATGCTAGATCAAGTTGAAAGGAGGAGAGAGACCCAAAAAATATAAGAACAAATCTTGTTTATTAAGTTGCTTATGCATACAACTTGGCCTTTGCACACACAAAATGCCTTCTAGCTCCACCTTTAAATAGGTGAGCTACTGGACCATAAGTCCATTCACACACACACCCTTCTCCTACCCTTTTACATGACCTTAGTCTTTTAATACAGAAGTGATGTGGCAATGGTATAAAAAGACATTGTAAATGACTTTTTTGCCTTGTAAATATAAATATATAATTATTGTTTAAAGCCTCCCTCACAAATTTAAAGGTCCATGGGCCAGTTACACCATTCAAAACATCAAGTGCTTTGAGTGAACCAACAAATCCACTCCTCCTGTCCTCATTGTTGCTGCGCATGACCAAAAAAAAGGGAGCCTCGAAGTTAGCACAGGAAATCGACAGACTCCAACTGTAGTCCAAACCGTGACGTGGGAAACCATCCGAAGGGACATGGTGCCTTGAGGGTGTGCTAGCCCGCCCCAAATATCATGCCTCTATATGGGGAGGAGGTGCAAGGAGAGGCAAAGCACGAACCCATGGTAGGCACCTTAGGAACGCACATGAGGGCGTTCCTAAGGTGCCTACCATGGGTCCGTGCTTTGCCTCTCCTTGCACCTCTTCTCCATATAAGGCATGATATTCGGGGCGAGCTATCATGTGCGTTCCTAAGGTGCCTACCATGGGTCCGTGCTTTGCCTCTCCTTGCACCTCCTCCCTATATAGAGGCATGATATTCGGGGCGGGCTAGCACACCCTCAAGGCACCATGTCCCTTCGGATGGTTTCCCACGTCACATAAACTCACGATTGACGTTATAATCGAAGCGGACAGATAGGCTGGAACTGATTTAGCGCTTGAACAGGCATGAGGAACGGTCCAGAACACTAGGAATTGTGGAAAGCCATCGCAAAACAGCCTCACCTCTGCTGCAGGGCAGGGGCAGTGGTTGGCCACCTTTACGTGCCGTGTCTGGACTTGAGAGCCCAATGTTGAGCTTACCAAAGTTTACACAGTTTGTGTGTGTGTCTCCTTATACTTGCCAAAGCTCTAATACCACTTAAACATGAATTTTTTTAAAAGAAAAATACCCAAAAATGAGTAAATGCTCACATAAGATGAAGAGTTGACTATGTACAAGGGTTATTAGTAAAAAACTATGAGTATTACTAAAAAAATGAGATATTTTGGGTATAATGATTCCATTTTGACACATGTGTAAGGAAGGGGAGTCCCTTCAAGGAGGCACCTACTTCACATGCTTGAATGAGTTTTAAACTCAAAAATAATGTGATATTTTTATCTCTCCTCTCTCTTGGATCAAACAGAATCAAAACTGAATAAAAAAGGAACCAAACTAGGTCTAAATCTAGTCCAAATTCAACCAAACTGAATCTAGAAAATTCTAGAAATCAGTTGGTCTTGGTTAGAGCCTCCCTCTCGTATAAATAGAACCTGAGTCCTTTGTAAAAAAAAATAGGAGAATTATACTATGCCAGAATTATGCTGAAATAATGATAATTTTTACTATTCTCTTAAATTCTCTCCAAATTGAAGAAATTGGAGCCTCCCTCCTTCAATCTCCATTGGTGGCTCCATCAACATCTTTTATATTAAAAGAGTGATTTTCATCATAAATGATTTGTATGCATAAAAGATATTTTTTATATTAAAAGCGTGATTTTGGTCATAAATGATTTTTATGCATAAATGGATGTATAAAAGAAATTCTTTTATATTAAAAGAGTGATTTTCATCATAAATGATTTATATGCATAAACATATGCATAAAGGATAATTTTTTATATTAAAAGTGTGATTTTCATCATAAATGATTTTATGCATAAATTAGATGCATAAGAGAAATTCTTTTATTCTAAAAGTGTAATTCCTACTAAATTGGATTTATGTATGGAAAGATGCATAAAGAATTTACTTTAATCCAAAAGTGTTATTCTCATCAATTTTGATTTTATGCATAGAAAGATGCATAAAGAAATATATTTTTATTTCAAAAGAGTTATTTTCATCAATTTTCATAGAAAGATGCATAAAGAAATCTATTTTTATTTCAAAAGAGTTATTTTTGTCAATTTTGATTTTATGCATAGGAAGATGCATAAAAGATTGATTTTTAATTCAAAAGTGTCATTCTCATTTAAAATGAATTTATGCATAGGAAGATGCATAAAAGATTGATTTTATTTCGAAAGTGTTATTCTCCTTAAAATGGAATTTATGCATAAATAGATGCGTAAAGAAATCTTATATCAAAAATAAGATTTCTCTTGTATTCTATAAATAGATATGAGGATGTGAAATGAATCAGACAGATGAAAATGTATGTATGAATGTAGATGTGAATGTGGATGTGAAAATGGATGTATGGATGTAGATGTGAATGTGGATGTGAAAATGGATGTATGGATGTGGATGTGGATATATGGATGTGGATGTGGATATATGGATGTGGATGTATGGATGTATGAATGTGGATGTGAAAATGGACGTATGAATGTGGATGTGAAAATTGATGTTTGAATGTAGATGTGGATGTGGATATATGAATGTGGATGTGAAAATGGATGTATGAATGTGGATGTGAAAATGGATGTATGGATGTAGATGTGAAAATGGATGTATGGATGTAGATGTGAATGTGGATGTGAAAATGGATGTATGGATGTAGATGTGAATGTGGATGTATGAATGTGGATGTGAAAATGGATGTATGCGTGGATATATGAATGTGGATGTATGGATGTATGAATGTGGATGTGAAAATGGATGTATGGATGTAGATGTGAATGTGGATGTGGATGTGAAAATGGATTTATGGATGTAGATGTGGATGTGGATGTATGGATGTGTATGTGGATGTATGAATGTGCATGTGGAAATGGATGTATGGATGTGGATGTATGAATGTGGATGTGGATGTATGGATGTATGGATGTGGATGTGGATGTATGAATGTAGATGTGAAAATGGATGTATGGATGTAGATGTGGATGTGGATGTAAAAATAAGGATTCAACCAGAGATTTTGAGGATTGTGATCATTGACACAATGGTTTCATTAAAGGATTGTTTTAAAGATAGCTGATGCTGAGAAAGAGGCAATTTCATATTGGGTGTGTAAGTGGTGTGACTAGTTTTATGTTTGCATGAACATCCGGCTAGGGGGCTTGGGAACTCTTTTCCTTGGTACTCGGGACAAGACCTAACCAAATTCTAAATTGGATCCCATCACTATAGTGGTTGGGCGGTTGGTTAACCCATGGGACTGAGGCTGGCCTGATGGATCTGTAAATCGAGACTCAATTTCTGTTTAGTTCGATAGATGAAGTAAATCTCGGACAAAAATTATCCTATGGAAAAGGATCAACGGCTGTGCCTCTCAATGAGGAAAAAAGTGTTGGTCTCTATGATCCAAGTACAGTCTTTTTCCCTGATTTGACTATGGTGACTTACGAGTTCGGTCAGATGAGCTCAGTTAGTTAAGGCTTTTGACTACGTTAAGGGAAAAGTTATCCTAGTGGAGTCGCCCGTGCTTTCCGGGCAAAAGAAGTTTTTCTGGGTTCGGTTTTGGAAAAACCGATGGATTAGTCTCTTGTCCCCGGATATCCGTGGGCGAGGCCCCGAGTGTGGGACCCTGCCCCGCGCAAGAAGTGCTACTTCCGCTGCTAGCACCCCTGATATTGTTGCGCGGTGGAGACAGGGATCTTACAAAAAGATTTCTCGGAATTCGGAAAGCCAAAAGGTTTTAAGAGAAAAAAAATTAGAAATTTCTAGAGATTTTTTTTTCTCAAATCCCATATTTTCTCATAATTTTAAGACTTTTTTTTCAATCTTTTTTGAAAAAAAATCCAAAATCTCTTTTTTTTAAATAAAAAACTATTTTTTAAAAAATATATAAAAAACCATTATTAATAAGCTTAATTAAAAGCTTATGAAATTTTTTTGGGGAGGGAGGGGGGGACGTTTTTCCGCCGGCAGTGCTGCCTCCCCCCCCCCTCCCCCCCCTTCCCCCCACCCCAGGCGTGTGTGCCAAAAGCCAAGAGAGGGAGAGATGGAGTTCTCTCCCTTCTCCCCTCCCCCCCCCTCCCCCCCCTTCCCCCCACCCCAGGCGTGTGTGCCAAAAGCCAAGAGAGGGAGAGATGGAGTTCTCTCCCTTCTCCCCTCTCTCCTCTCCTTCTATTTCATTCTCTTTCCTCCCCCTCCTTCTCTGTAATCAGAGAGGAGGATTAAAACTTGATTAATATTTTGATTTAATTAAACCACTCCTAATCATAATTGTCAATTAATTATGATTAAAGCTTAATCAATTTTTAAAAAAATCCCTTTTAAGAGAAATTCACACGGGTGGGAGGAAAATAGACGAGAAAAATCAGATTTGAGAGGCGGAGAGGGTCCCATGCACACGAGAGAGAATTTCATGCATCAACATGCTGCCCCTATACTGCATTTCAATAGAAAATTGGCAAGAATTTGATCGCATACTCGCGGAAAAACCCGCAAAAATGTATAAAAAATACATTTTTAACCATAAAAATGCTCAAAAAATTTCAAAAAAAAAAGAAAAATTTTTCTAAAAATTCTAGAAATTTAGGAAATCCATTATATCAAAAATATCCACAATAAAATATGTGGTATTTTCATAAAAATTTCCATTAATGCTTATTTTAAACCACAAAAAATTAGGAAAAATAGCATTAAACTCACGAACCTCTCATTGATTCGCTTTTTGTTTTGATGGATTATGAAGATTTCTCTTTGGAATTTTGTTAATCCCATTTTGGATTAACAAGCATGCTCCTCCAATTGAGGTTAGTGGGATGACCCCCCAGGGTTAAGAGGGATAAGGAAAATGTCGCCAAGATAGGCCAAATCTTCTTCCCCACATCTAAGAAAGTGAAAATGGACTTGAAGATGGCTGAAGCAGAGTGACAATTGCAACTATTGAGCTTAAAAAGGCAAGAGCTCAATACGTGAAGAACAATGGTGAAACAAAGGGAAATGGATAATTTGAATCTATTTCGACCACGTGGCAAGGATTTAGATACATCTAGAAATGCAGCTGATAATATGTGGATAGGAATGATAGAAGGAGGGATACCAACCCTAGAACCCATCAATGAGGAACCTAAGGATGAGGAAGTCCTTGAAATGCAAGAAGAAGTGGACAATCTACCTACGGCATCTTCAGGAAAGAAAGATCAGCTCTACACAAGAGAGGATATACATGACATGATCAATGATCCCACATTCTTGTAGAACATGAAACTTTTAATTCAACAAAGGTGGGGATGAGGCAGCCAATGGTGAGCCAGGTAACGAGGATTTACCCAGACCCAACCATAGACCCAAATTGAATAGAAGAACCTATGTAGGAAGAGGACGAGGTCTAGGTAGGGGGTAGTTCCTCGGAGGCCAATGGCGGATCCCAACACAGATCTAAATGCAGCCACAAGGGTAGATTTGTTGAATATGGCTGCATAAATGGGTAGAGGCATGGTTAGGGAACTAGGCACTGCCCTTGAATCCAGATGAAGCCACACATCATTTTGAAGCTTGTGGAAATTTTCTTAAGAGATGGGGACCCGATCTAACACACATAGAGATCTTTGAGTCAACTTATGAAACATGTGGGCTGGTGAGTGATGTAACCATGATACATGCTTTTTCTCTGACCCAAGAAGGGAAAGCCCACCAAAGGTAGTGAACCCTAAAGCTTAAGGATAAAGTCAATTTCACTTGGCTTAAGAATGTGTTCATACCGAGCTTTGTTCGAAGTGGTTATAGATGGAGTCCTATGGCATGTTGAAAGCATGGATCGAGCTCTCCTAAACAACTTTCTAATAAAAAGACATTTACCTAATCATAAACTAATCCTATAACTAATGACAAAACTAATCTAAGGTGGAAAAAAATGAACAAGACTCATTGTGATGAGTGTGTGCTAATTAAGTTTAGACTCAAGTTCAGTTAGATTACATGATGGAAACATGTACTCATAAAAAGACTTGAGATGCTGTGCTTATATTCCAATGCTTGAAATATCCTCCTTTTATATGAGGAGAGTACAACTTGGCCTTTCTCTTGCATGTAGGATAATTCTCACTTGGTGATGTGGCTTCTCACACTCACTCTGGAATATTTTCCTTGTGCTCTTTGACACCACATTTCTCAACACCCCCCCTTGGTGCCAAATCTTTGGGCTACTCAAGGTGGTTGGATGTTGGTTACATAAGTCGAGATGTCCAGACAGATGCTTGACGACATGGAGCAGCAGATGCAGTCAATCCGCAAAGATTTAAGAGCTGCCCAGGATAGACAGAAGCAGTATGCAGATAAGAAGAGGTCAGACAGAGAATTCTTCATCCTCAATAAGGTGCCAAACTCCTTACACATAAGCAAATACATGGTCTTGATTTGCGATGTGAAAAAACCATCACCATTAAATCTTGAAATGACTTCTACATGCTCCATGATGAGAAGGGGGTCTTACCTTGAGCCTTGATTTTAGTGCTCAGGCAGTGTCTAACCCTTTTATACAAGTGATTTGCAAATTAGAGATAAACCCAATGCGGTGAAAATTCACTTAAGTTTGAGCAATGAAAGTGATTGAGATGAATTTTGATGCAACAAAAGTTTCCCACAATGGAATAGCACCCTAATTTTTTAATTTTGACCTTGATTGAGCTCAATTTCTAATGATAGTGATTAAGTGTTAATCATTGTGATAAATAGAGCTGAAAGATGGAGCCTTCAATTAAGCATGAGGGAGCAAGCATTGAAGGGGATTTTTACTTTAGCTATTTTCCCTTGATGAGAAGATAAGGAACATAAAGAAAATCCAGCTCAAAAACCCACCAAATTGCACATATCCGCTGTAAAACATCGATTGGTTTTTTGCTCTTCCCGGGTCACACAGTGGATGGTATAAGCTGAGATTTGGGCTGTACAACCCTTATACTATGCTCTACCAATAAATAATAGGTATTTGACTAATTTGGCTTGTGCGTGATAAATACTGCGATTCTGCAGAGCAGGCGATATAGCGACGACAGTTTTACCCGATTCAGAGTGAACTAGTGCAATTCCCTTGGCGTGTGCAAACACATTGGTATGCTTGAGATTGCCACAAGATTTGAAGGTGAATAGTTAAGAGAATGTGCAATAGCCAATTTGTGACCACAAGGAGAAGAAGAAGATAGGGATGTGATTAGTGACTAATGAGATGATTTGTGAAGAGATTAGACTAATGTGGGGTTAGGAAAGTTGGATGCTAAGCTATAGGGAGCTTAAACCAAGCTTTGATACCATGTTGAAATTCATGGATCACGCTCCCTAATCAACTATTTAACTAAATCCCAATCCTAATCTAATCCTACACTAATGTGACAACACTAATCTAAGGTGGATGAAAATGAACAGTACTCATGGTGATGAGTGTGTGCTAAATAAGTTTAGACCCAAGTTTAGTTAGGTTACAAGATGAAAACTTGTACTCATAGAAAGACTTGAGATGTTGTGCTTGTATTCATTGCTTGAAAATGGCCCCTTTTATATGAGGAGAGTACAACCAAGCTATGATAGCTCATGTGGGATAATTTGGCTAGGTGACTTGGCACTCTAGTATCACTCATTTTAACAAAAACTAATCTAAGTTGGATAAAAATGAACAAGACTCATTGTGATGAGTGTGTGCTAAATTAAGTTTAGACTCAAGTTTAGTTAGGTTGGAAACATGTACTCATAAAAAGACTTGAGATGTTGTGCTTATATTCCAATGCTTGAAATGTTCTCCTTTTATATGAGGAGAGTACAACTTGGCCTTTCTCTCGTATGTGGGATAATTCTCACTTAGTGATGTGGCTTCTCACACTCACTCCATATTTTCCTTGTGCTCTTTGGCACCACATTTCTCAACATGGCACAGCTCCATAACATCAAGCAAAAAGACAATGAGTCCATGCAAGATTATGTTTCTAGGCTCAAACACTTGAACTCGAGATGCAAATTAAGGGAAAGGCTAACTGATGAGATGATCAATTATTTCCGTGCTTCTAGAGAGGAATCCGAGATCATAAGATGCATGATTATCTAGTGTTAGTTCAACTAACTACTCTAGATACGTGCTGTAAGTTAGCGATTGAATATGAGGTTTACATGCTTGAGTTGCTGTGCAACTGGAAGACACCAAGCCAGCTTTGGTAGTAGCAACATGAGGAGTCTCTAGTTATCAAGACAAGGGACCCAAGAACAAGCAAGCTGGCAACATGACAATGGAAGAACTCAGTGATTCCATCTTGGAGTTCAGTTAAAAGTCAAAGATGGGAGAGAAGCATCAGGGAATGCCCATCTCTACCCCCAAAGAGAGTTAATTTGGTGCTCAATCTGTAGACAAAATCATACGAGCACTGAATGCCCTCACCTAAGACCAAGGCAATTACTCTATTGTGCTCACTGTCGGAGACTAGGGAACCACGATACTGCCATGTGCAAATATCTAAGGATCCAACCTCTAGCATAATTGCCAGCACCTAGAGTGTCTCTAGCCTTACCCCAGCACCACCCATGCAAACCAATGTAGCTATAGGAGGGTAGCCAAATACGTCCTACTTACCAAGGGGAATGTTTAGAATGCAGGACATGTCACCCCATTGCCATCGCCTGTTTTACCACCACAACCACCACAGGCCAAGATCAACTAGGTGTTAATCAAGGAATCCTCGGAAGTAGGAGAAGTAATGCGTGAAGTAGAAGTTAATAATGACTACTACGAGGAACCAACAAAGATCACATTGGAGTATGGAATTTCTGTGCCAACTAGATTCTTACGATATTATCTTAGGCAGACCCTTCATGAGGGAGGCCAAGGTGGTGCATGATTGGGCATTAGACCAAGTGTATATTCAAAAGGATTCACAAATTCTATAAATCAATCTCCATATGTGGAAGGCACACGCCATGGAAAGGCAATTGTTTGGAGATGATTCGATCGCCATAGAACAAACCACATCCTTACAAGTCTGCCAACTAGTTTAAGGAGGATTCATGTGGGAAGAGGAAGAGGCCAAGATGAACGTGTCACTTCCACCTCCGGACTTTAGTGAAAATTGGATACATGTTCTTGCCACCATGGATGTGTTGCCCCCTAGAGGAACCAAGTACATTAAATTGAGAATCATTCCCACTACCTCATGGTAGATGTGCAACCTAGAGAAAAAGAAACAGAGGATGAAGCCTCTAGCACAAAAGGGGCTGGACTGCATGGTTGCATTAGTAATCAACGCCTCAAGAAGTGGGGGAAACAAAAGAGGTATATCGCTCGATGTAATCCCCTATTGCGAAGTAAACCCACGGATGCCCAGTGGGGATAACATATCTCAAGGTCCCTAAGATGCACGATGAGTTCTCTGAGAACTGGAGTGAGGAGATAAGTAAGATCATTGTGGAAGGGAAACGAGAAGAGAAAGCCAAACGAGAGGCAAAGAAGGCAATGGCTCGGACACAAGATGATGAGGATGACAAGCCAGACCTGCTCGGACCATTTCAAAACCTACACCATTGATGAACAAAAAGTGGTCCAATCGACGACCAAAAGAGTGAAGGAAAACGGCCAATCCATGTGACAGACTAGCTGAAGTTAAGACGTGGAAATTGTAGAGCTAGGAGAGGATCCTTAACCTATTTACATTGCTATAATGACTTAACTACAGCATGAAGAAGAAGAGCTCATTGCTCTCTTAAAAGAATTCAAGGATTTTTTTGCTTGGAAATACACAGAAATGAAGGGTGTACCACCTGAGGTGGTTCAACACAATATCCCGATCATGGAAGGATTGAGACCATCTAGGTAAAAATTATATCAGATGAATCCTAAATATGCAACTATTATAAAGAAGGAAATTGATAAACTCATAGCTGTGGATTTCATCTATGAGATTGAGCACATAGATTGGCTTTCACCAATCGTGATAGTGCCAAAGAAGAATGGAAAGCTAAGAATCTGTGTTAATCTCAGAAAGGTCAATGCAGCTACCACACGAAAGACCACTACCCATTACCATATATGGAGCATGTATTAGAATGGGTAGCTGTGAAGAAGCCTACAACTTCTTAGATGGGTTTTCAGGCTACAATCAGGTGTCCATAGCACCAGAAGACCAACACAAGATGGCCTTCAACACGATGTTGGGGACCTATGCTTATAAGGTTATGCCTTTTGGTCTCACTAATGCCCCAGCAAATTTCCAAAATGATTAATGTGCATGGCCTTCAAGGACTACTTGCAAAAGTGGCTGGAGGTATTCGTTGATAATATATGTACACACTCACGATGGACTGAACACCTAGCTTGTTTAAAGAAGGTGTTTGAGAGATGTCAATTATATCACATATCCTTAAACCCTTTGAAGTGTCAATTTTGGGTCAAACATGGTGTTATCTTAGGGCACATTGTGTTTAAGAATGGTATTTCCACTAATGAGAGCAAAGTGAAGTTGATCTTGGAATTACCCGCACCAACAAACTACAAGGGTGTGCAGCGGTTTATGGAACACGTTGGGTATTATCGACGTTTCATCATAATCTATGCTGAAATTGTCAAGACATTGTATAGACTACTCATCGTCTTTGAATGGATTGAACAATGCCAGAATGCATATGATACGTTGAAGAAGGCACTGGCTAGTGCACCAATTCTAAGACCACTGAACTGGGATCTTGTATTCCATGTGCACATCAATGCATCAAATTTTGCTATAGGATGCATATTGATGCAGCCTGGGGAATTCAAATTGGATTACCCAATTTTCTTTACCAGTCAACAACTCAATGATGTAGAAATAAACTACACCACAACTGAGCGTTAAGGGTTGGCCATGGTTTATGCTATAAAGAAATACTGACATTACTTATTGGCCAATAAGTTTGTATTCTTTATTAAACACCATGCATTTATCAAGTGAATAAGCCATGCACCACAAGGAGAATCACACAATGGTTACTTCTACTCCTAGAATTCTACTTTACAGTCACAGTGAGAAAAGGAACACAACATGATTTGGCAGACCATATGTCTAGAATTCCAAACAGAAAACCTACAACTAGCATTTACGAACGATGACCTCCCAAATGCATGTCTCTTCAAAATTGATCTGGTGCCTGAGTGGAGCGAGGAAATATCAAAGTACCTCGCTCATGGATTTCCACAAGATCAACCTTTGAACAAAGATAAGATGCGTTGGCTTATTAAGCTAGCTGCACCATATCAATTGATTACAGGAGAACTATGTAAGCTAGGCAAAGAAGATATCCTCTCAGGAGATGTGTGCAAGAAGATGAGTTTGCATCACAATATTAGAAGCACACTCGGGAATATTCGGAGAACATTTTGCTGGAGAAGTTACAGCTCGCAAAGTGCTTCAAGCAAGACTATGGTGGCCTACATTATTCAGAGATGCCATAGAAATTGTGAAGAGATGTGCATAATGTCAACAATTTTCTATTCCGCAACAAAAGGACATAATGCCACTTACCTCTATAATTGTGAGACAACCCTTTGAGAAATGGGGTATTGATTTTGTTCGACCCATTAGTCCAACAAAAGGACAGAATGCCACTTACCTCTATAATTGTGAGATAACCCTTTGAGAAATGGGGTATTGATTTTGTTGGACCCATTAGTCTAACAGCGTATCCGTCACTCTATTAATCCCATTTTGGATTAACAAGTATGCTCCTCCAATTGAGGACATTAATGTGTCATGAAACGGCACTATAAAAGTTGTACATTATGAGATATTGGCCACCCAAGGCCTAATTAAGTAAGTTTTGGGTGCCCAAGTGTGAATAAGGGCCAAATGTATATAAGGCATTTTCTCATATAATGAAAAGACACAATCCCCTTTTGTGCTATTGAGAGATCTTCTTTGTGTCATCTTGAGAGAGATTGAGAGAGCATTCTAGCATTTGTGCCTCTTCTATGCTTATGTGAGATCCCTGTTCCCACGGAGCAACAGATTCGGGATACTAGCAGCGGAAGTAGCACTTCTCGTGCAGGACAGGGGTCCCACATTCGGGGCCTCGTCCACGGATATCCGGACAAAAGACTAATCCGTCGGTTTTTCCAAAATCGAACCTGGAAAAACTTCCCTTATCCGGAAAGCACATGCGATTCCTCCAGGATAACATTTTACTCTAACGTAGTCAAGACCATTAGTGATCAAACTGATCTGACTGCACCTATAAAGATACTCGGTCAGATCAGGAAAGAAACTTGCACTTGGATCATTGGGATCAACGCTTTTTTCCCCATCAAGAGGCACAGCCGTTGATTCCTATCCATAGAACAATTACTATCCGGGACTTACTTCATCTATCGCAATAACAGAAATTGAGTCTCGATTTACGGATCCATCAGTCCAGCCTAACCCCATCCAGTCCCATGGGTTAGCCAACCACCCAACCACTGTAGTGATGGGATCCAATTAAGAATTTGGTTAGGTTTTGTCCCGGGTACCAAGGAAAAGAGTTCCAAGGCCCCCTAGCCGGAAGTTCATGAAAACATAAAATTAGTCACACCACTTACACACCCAATATGAAATTGCCTTTTTCTTAGCATCAGCTAAGAAACAATCCTTTTTCTTAGCATCAGCTAACTTTAAAACAATCCTTTAATGAAACCATTATGTCACTGATGACAATCCTCAAAGTCTATGGTTGAATCCTTATTTTCAGTCATTCATTCATCATCGGTATACTTATGGCATCATTGGCAACCAGAACGCTCACCACCTGTTCACTCAGGGGCCTTTTCCATAGTTCCTAGCTCATAGTAACCGGCAATATATTCATATAATAGAATGGAATCTCCGTGGAAGATCAGCAAGATCAACCCACAGATCCATATAAAAGAGCCCTGGACTCATCCGTTGAGGACCAGCAAGGTCAATCAACCAGATCCATGCCCGGTTTCAGAAAACAACTCTTACTCCTTGTTCCAATATCTTCCACGACGCATGTGTGGGTATCTTCGGCGACCCAGAGCCCGAGCACCGTATGGTCAGCACCCTCTAGGATCCTTCGTCCAGGTGACCTAGCGCTTCACTCATAGGCCGCTTCCTTGGTCCCTCATCCACCGTACGGGAAGCTCACCATTTAAATCGAACCGAGGCTAGTCAAGACCTCAGTCGACCTTGCTATGTGAGACGTCCTCCATTGACTCTCCGTCTCAGCAGTTGCAACTTTAACAGTTAGGTCTTCATGACCTTAATCCACAAGACGGTCAAAATGCTTCCCCAGCATTCTTGACATAAAATAGTCATTTACAAACAGTCACAAAATACAGTTTCTAAATCGAACTCTCGTCTTTCCACATTATCCCTCCTTAGTCCACATTACTTATTCCACATTCCATTCAATGTGTACTCATTCTCATCCATTTCCTCATATATCGACGACACATTAATTCACATACACATTCACATTCACATCCATATATCCACATCTACATGCATACATCCATTTTTACATCCTCATTTATACATCCACATCCCATATCCACATTCATACATACACATCCATATCCACATCCATACATCCACATCCACATCCACATTCACATCCATACATCCACATCTACATGCTTACCTCCATTTTCACATCCTCATTTATACATCCACATCCCATATCCACATTCATACATACACATCCATATCCATATCCATACATCCACATCCACATCCACATTCACATCCATACATCCACATCTACATGTATATATCATTTTTCACATCCTCATTCATACGTCCACATCCACATACATACATCCATATCCGTATCTACACCCATACATCCACATCCACTTCCACTTTCACATGCATACATCCACATCTACATGCATACATCCATTTTCACATCCTCATTCATACATACATTCACATCGGTATCTACATCCATTCTTGCCCTATCATCACAACCCATATACATCTTATCCCATCACATACACTTCTTACCTCATCCCATACACATCTTATCACATCTTGACTCATCATATCACTTCCTAACTCATCTCACATGCATCTTATCACATCTTATCACATCCTATACACCTCTTATCACATCCTATCACATCTCATACACATCTTATCACATCCTATCACATCTCGAACACCTCTTATCACATCCTATCACTTCCCATACACATCTTATCACTTCCCATACACATCTTATCACATCTCATACACCTCTTATCACATCCTATTACTTCCCATATCTATTTATAGAATACATGAGAATTCTTATATTTGATATAAGATTTCTCTACACATTTATTTATGCATAAATTCCATTTAAGGAGACTAACACTTTCGAAATAAAAATCAATCTTTTATGCACCTTCCTACGCATAAATTTATTTTAAATGAAAATGACACCTTTGAATTAAAATTCAATCTTTTATGCATCTTCCTATGCATAAATTCAATTTGGATGAGAATAACACTTTTGAATTGAAATTCCATTCTTTTATGCATCTTCCTATGCATAAATTCAATTTGGTAGGAATTACACTTTTAGAATAAAATAATTTCTCTTATGCATCTAAGTTATGCATAAAATCCATTTATGATGGAAATCACACCTTTAGTATAAAAAGAATATCTTTTATGCATACCTCTATGCATGAAATTCAAATATGATAAAAGTAACACTTTTATAATAAAATAATCAACTTTTATGCATACCTCTATGCATGAAATTCAAATATGATAAAAGTAACACTTTTATAATAAAATAATCAACTTTTATGCATACCTCTATGCATGAAATTCAAATATGTTAAAAGCAACACTTTTATAATAAAATAATCAACTTTTATGCATACCTCTATGCATGAAATTCAAATATGATAAAAGCAACACTTTTATAATAAAATAATCAACTTTATGCATACCTCTATGCATGAAATTCAAATATGATAAAAGCAACACTTTTATAATAAAATAATCAACTTTTATGCATACCTCTATGCATGAAATTCAAATATGACAAAAGCAACACTTTTATAATAAAATAATCAACTTTTATGCATACCTCTATGCATGAAATCCAAATATGATAAAAGAAACACTATTATATTAAAATAATAATTCTTTTATGCATACCTCTGCATGAAATCCAAATATGATATAGGTAACACTTTTAAAATAAAATAATCATCTTTTATGCATACCTCTATGCATGAAATTTAAATATGATAAAAGTAACACTTTTATAATAAAATAATCAACTTTTATGAATACCTCTATGCATGAAATTCAAATATGATAAAAGCAATACTTTTATAATAAAATAATCAACTTTTATGCATACCTCTATGCATGAAATTCAATTATGATAAAAGCAACACTTTTATAATAAAATAATCAACTTTTATGCATACCTCTACGCATGAAATTCAAATATGATAAAAGCAACACTTTTATAATAAAATAATCAACTTTTATGCATACCTCTATGCATGAAATTCAAATATGATAAAAGCAACACTTTTATAATAAAATAATCAACTTTTATGCATACCTCTACGCATGAAATTCAAATATGATAAAAGCAACACTTTTATAATAAAATAATCAACTTTTATGCATACCTCTACGCATGAAATTCAAATATGATAAAAGCAACACTTTTATAATAAAATAATCAACTTTTATGCATACCTCTACGCATGAAATTCAAATATGATAAAAGCAACACTTTTATAATAAAATAATCAACTTTTATGCATACCTCTACGCATGAAATCCAAATATGATAAAAGCAACACTTTTATAATAAAATAATCAACTTTTATGCATACCTCTATGCATGAAATCCAAATATGATAAAAGCAACACTTTTATAATAAAATAATCAACTTTTATGCATACCTCTATGCATGAAATCTAAATATGATAAAAGAAACACTTTTATATTAAAATAATAATTCTTTTATGCATACCTCTATGCATGAAATCCAAATATGATAAAAGTAACACTTTTAAAATAAAATAATCATCTTTTATCCATACCTCTATGCATAAAATTTAAATATGATAAAAGTAACACTTTTATAATAAAATAATCAACTTTTATGCATACCTCTATGCATGAAATTCAAATATGATAAAAGTAACACTTTTATAATAAAATAATCAACTTTTATGCATACCTCTATGCATGAAATTCAAATATGATAAAAGCAACACTTTTATAATAAAATAATCAACTTTTATGCATACCTCTATGCATGAAATTCAAATATGATAAAAGCAACACTTTTATAATAAAATAATCAACTTTTATGCATACCTCTATGCATGAAATTCAATTATGATAAAAGCAACACTTTTATAATAAAATAATCAACTTTTATGCATACCTCTATGCATGAAATTCAAATATGATAAAAGCAACACTTTTATAATAAAATAATCAGCTTTTATGCATACCTCTATGCATGAAGTTCAAATATGATAAAGGCAACACTTTTATAATAAAACAATCAACTTTTATGCATACCTCTATGCATGAAGTTCAAATATGATAAAAGCAATACTTTTATAATAAAATAATCAACTTTTATGCATACCTCTATGCATGAAATCCAAATATGATAAAAGAAACACTTTTATATTAAAATAATAATTCTTTTATGCATACCTCTATGCATGAAATCCAAATATGATAAAAGTAATACTTTTAAAATAAAATAATCATCTTTTATGCATACCTCTTTGCATGAAATTTAAATATGATAAAAGTAACACTTTTATAATAAAATAATCAACTTTTATGCATACCTCTATGCATGAAATTCAAATATGATAAAAGCAACACTTTTATAATAAAATAATCAACTTTTATGCATACCTCTATGCATGAAATTCAAATATGATAAAAGCAATACTTTTATATAATAAAATAATCAACTTTTATACATACCTCTATGCATGAAATCCAAATATGATAAAAGAAACACTTTTATATTAAAATAATAATTCTTTTATGCATACCTCTATGCATGAAATCCAAATATGATAAAAGTAACACTTTTAAAATAAAATAATCATCAATTATGCATAACATAAAAATCAATTTCTCCATGATTACAATAAAATTCTTTCAATTAATCTAGGATGATAATTCCTAGAATATGGTAGGAAGTTCTCTTTTCATGCTTTGAATAAAATTATTTTATGTGTAATTTTTATAAAAAGTTTGCCATAGCTCCGCTACTATGACTGATAAATCTCAATTTATTTTGAAAGATAAAGCTTATCACTAAGAAAATGATTAGAATGATCCCTAATTGGATCATTAACCCAATAATGGGTTGAATCATCAATATTCATAAATACATAAACTAAAAGCATAGAAAAAAGCCATTAATTTGACCTCAAGCATAGATTAATCTTGGATTAAGGAAAAGCTTTATGAAAAGCTTCATTTGGATTGAGAATGGGTCATGAGTATGACCATTTCTTGAGTGAGAGAGAGAAATTACATAAAAACCATTAGAATTAAGCATAAATAGAAATTTATGTAATTCTTAACTATCATTAATCAATTAACTTCAATAGCATTCATCAAATTATGTAACTCTTCACTACCATTCATCAATTAACTTCAATAGCATTCAAAAACCATTCCAATTAAGCTTCTCAAGCTTGAGAGGGGTTGAGAAGAGAGAAACATTGAGAAATTATAGAAAATGATCAAAATTCACTAATTACCTTACAAATTGCTTGATTCTTTGTTCACGGTAGAGGCCCCCAACCAATCAATTGGTTAAGTATGTTGATGGAGCCACCAATGGGGATTGAAGAAAGAGGGAAGCTCCAATTTCTTCAATTTGGAGAGAATTTTAGAGAATAGTAGAAATTAGCATTATTTCAGCATAACTCTAGTATAGTAAAATTCTTCTATTTTTTTCAAAGGACTCATGTTCTATTTATAGGAGAGGGAAGCTCTAACCAAAGCTAACTGAATTCTAGAATTTTCCAGATTCAGTTTGGTTGAATTTGGACTAGATTTGGATCTAGTTTGGTTACTTTTTTATTCGGTTTGGTTCCATTTTGATTTGGTTTTTTTCAAGAGAGAGGAGAGATAAAAATATCACATTATTTTTGAGTTTAAAACTCATTCAAGCATGTGAAATATGCACCTCCTTTAAAGAACTCCCCTTCCTTACATATGTGTCAAAATGGAATCATTATACCCAAAATATCTCATATTTTTAATATTGCTCATAGTTTTTTACTAATAAACCTTGTACATTTTCAACTCTTCATCTTGTGTGAGCATTTACTCATTTTTGGATACCCAAAATATCTCATATTTTTAATATTTCTCATAGTTTTTTACTAATAAACCTTGTACATTTTCAACTCTTCATCTTATGTGAGCATTTACTCATTTTTGGATACTCAAAATATCTCATATTTTTGATATTACTCATAGTTGCTTACTAATAAACCTTGTACATAGTCAACTCTTCATCTTATGTGAGCATTTACTCATTTTTGGGTATCTTCTTTTACAAAATTGGATTTATCTCCTCCCTACACATGGATTGATGCTATTGGCCCATAGGAACCTTAATTGGACCATAATCCAAAAATTTCTGAAAATCTAGACCCTTAGACTAAGGTCCTTCATACTCATTTCCAATTAATTCCAATTGCACATTGGAAAGTTCTTTTTGAATTTCTGTTTCAGGGGAACTTATTTTAATAAGATGAGAAATTTTTCTATCTACAAATATTCAAAATCTGAATATTCTCTCTCTCTAAGTCAAAACAGCTAGAAACAAGGTCTTTTATATTTCTGAAGAGGGGATTGATTACAGGGAAAGATGCTGAACATTTTGAGAGGCTGGGGAGGAATCTTACAGCTTATATGATTTATGCTTGTGTGGGAGAGTGAGAGAGAGTGATTGCCTTATGCGACAGTTTGAGCGACTCTATGGTGACAGTGTGGAGGTGGAGCTAGGTTTGGAGCTTAACAAGTGAGCTTGGAGGCCTCAAGGGACTCAAGTTCAAAACATTGGTAAGTGCCCTATGATAATTGTGTTCTATTGTTCATCCTTTAGGTGAATATATTGAGTTTCCTCCTAGAGGTGTGGTAGCCCATAACATTTTTGACATCGGTGCCGAGGAAACACCTTTGTTTCTTCCTTCCTCTTGGAGTTTCAGCTCCCATTGCATAAGATTCATGATTGTCTTTGCATTCTGGTGTAGTGCATTGTGTAGGAAATGAATGGACAAGATTTGTGTGGAAGTAAAAAATTGTGCGAAATTGGTTGTGTTTGTTGTGTATATGTGTGGTGGAGTGGTCTTAGAATAGAGCTTCACTATTTTTTCTAGTTAATTTTGATATTTGCATCATTGGAAGCATCAATGGGAATGAGCAGGTTGGTGTTATGTTTTTCTTCTTTTCCAAAAATTCACAAAAATCTAAAAAATAAGGAGCCATTGATTGTGCCTTGAACTTGTATTTCACTCCTTAGACGTGGCACAATCATTTTGGGGACTGCTGGATAAGTATTTTGCACCCAAAATCACAATAGTTGACGCGGGAAGTTCCCACCTGAAATTGCAAGAAAATGTTCATGTCCTGAACCGTTTTTTGCAACTTCATGCCATGAACCACTCCCAACATCAGCGCCACGATTAACGTCGCAATTCATAAGATTATCTTACCAAAAATAAGTAACCTTATCTTGACACCACGAGGTCCGACAAAATCAAGAATCGTGAAAGTGTAGAAAATCGTTCATGACATGAACTATTTCAAAACTTTTCATGGTGTGAACCATTTTAGAAACTTTCACGGCGTGAATCATTTTTTGTTCATGACGTGAACCCATTATTTTTCATGATGTAAAATCTTATCTTTGTGAACTCTTTCCTGCAATCTCACACCTTAATCAAATCCAACTCCACGAGCTTGGTATAGTCAGGTTAAGGCTAAGGAAGTCTTGAAAAGATTGACACCCATAACATGGTAACGAGGAGTTTTGATTCCAAGAACAAAAATTTTTAAACACGTGAGTGTAGAAAATCATTCATGACATGAACTGTTTTTCTGACACTTCACGCCATGAATTGTTCTCTGCAATCTCACGGCCTCATAAACACATTAGCAAAATCTAATCAAAACTTAATTGGGACATCAAAGTAGCTTATCAAATCACACATACATGCACTTAAGTTCTGGAAAGCTCATCAAAGATGATCTTACACTAGACAATAGTGCATCAAATCACCCGGGATCTTCCTATCAAAAAAGTGTGGGTTTAGTTCACTTAGTAAGCACTCACTTGAGTGACTTAAGGAACTTGATCACCGTTGAAACTAGTAGTGAAGAGTCCATGGAAGAAGAGCTGAGGTACTCTAGGTTTGGGAAAGAGGAGAAACCACCCTCCCCAACCAGATCCAGTGGTATCATTGATATTGCCCGGGGCGTTTTTGGTCTCCAAACCATTCATGATAATGAAGAAGCGCAATCTGTGGGCATGGGTCCATCAACCAGTGCTGGAATTGGTCTAAGGCAGAAGTGCCCATCCAAACATCAAATTCAAGGCTGTCAAACATTGGCAGCCCCCGAATGAGATGGGACATGGAAAGTGTGGCGAGGATGGGTCAAGTATTCTTCTCCACCTCAGAAGAAGTAGAGTTAGATCATCTAAAAAGGATCGAGATGGAATGACATCTATGAGAGTTGAGCTTAAGGAAACAAGAGCTCGATACTCGAAGGGCAAGAGCCGAACACAAGGAGATGGGACGTTTAAACCTACTCCAATCACGGGAAAAGGAGCCGGAGATAGTCATGGAAAAAAATGAGGGAGAAAATCCAAACTTAGAACCCATAAATGAAGAGCCCAGAGCTGAGGAAGGGTTTGTGTTAAAACCCTAAGATCTCTCTCTAGATAATTGTTATGCATAAACATGCATAAATCAGGCATAAACTCATCCACCCAACCACCCCTAAGCCCAAGGGATGCACACATGAATTATAAATGAAATACATCATACCTCTACCTTGATGTCCCATACCATCAAGAGGTACATCTCCAATCCAATAGCATGTAGCTATAGTGTGAAATGGTAGCTGAGTAGTTTTTATCCTCTACATAAGAGAGCATAACATAACCAAGCCTCAAGCCCTCAAAGCCTCCCTTGAGTGTGCCCCATGCCCCTATTATATAGGAGGGCCCTCAAGTGACTCTTGACTATCCATTTCCCATGTGTGACCCTTGGATGCCTAACCTTAACACTTAAGGTTAGTCCTAACCCATGCCTCCACTAGAGCTTGTTCCCATGCTCCCATGCTCACAAGCCTAATGTGGGTTAGCCTCCTAGTATATGCACATATAATGTGCATATAACATACTTCCCCTCTCTCAAAACATTGCACTCTTGCAATGAAAAGAAGGAGAACTGCGCTGAACAATCTCAATCGACTCCCAAGTTAAATTCTCTATTTCCCTATCTTTTGACCTAATTTTAACCTGAGGGATTAGTCAACTACAAAGTTTCCATTCCCTGAATTCAAGTACCTTATTAGGTTCATGTGGAACATAGGATAATTCTTCGACTTCAACAAGTTCTTGAGGAGTAACTATGTTATCCTCACCTCCTAGTTTCCCTTTCAATCTATTATTATAAAAGACTGGATGAACTCTAACATGTGGAGGTAGTTTAAGTTCATACGCAACCGTGTCAATCCGATGTATAAATCAAAATGGACCACAATATCTAGGAGATAAATTCAAGCATTCTCCTATTGAAAAAGTCTGAGAATCTTTAGGAACATTAAAAAAAACCAACGCTCCATTAGGACCTCAATGGAAGGCTTCTTGGGCCCTTTTATTTGGCAGTTTAAGGGAGTCAAACCTTTTCTCTTAAGAAGAAACGTTTTCTAATTAGAAGCTTCAAAACGGCTACTTTATTCGAATTTGAATTTTGGGGAGAAAATGGAATTTAAAATCTAGCGGATAAAACCATATCATGTAACATATCTAATGGAAAGCTCTTGATGCGTAGATCACGGATCTGTAATCTCCGCTCAAATCGGAGCTTGTATGTAGAAGTTATGGAGGTCCGAAAATTGTAAAATTGCCCCCTCCCCCTTTTTGGGGGAAAAAGTGCACCCTTTGACCACTCTTACACCTCTCTTAAAAACCCAACATTTCAGTCCACATGGCAATCCCCCATTTGGCTATTCCTTAATCACCTTGATTAGGCTGGGGCAAATTAAAGGGCCCAAGAATTCCCCATTCACTTCCTAATGCTGGTTCAGAAGACCGAGATGAGCGTCCCCTATCAGCATAAAACCGTGCCCTATCTTGAGCACTCCTGATAGAATCCCAAGCTTTGGTCAGCATTTCCTGCATATCATGCAAGAAATCCCTCGATGCATCAAGCTCGATGTCTTTAAGACAGACATCAATAGGTGCCCTGGGTTAATACCCATACATAAGCATGAACGGACTAAAACCAATAACCGTATGTTTAAAACTGTTATAGGCAAATTCCATCATTAGAAGATATTTTTTCCAATTTGATGCTTTTTCAGAGACATATGCACGAAGCATATCCTCTACAATCTGATTCTATGCTCTGTTTTCCCATCAGACTGCGGATGATCAGAGGAATTCACACTCAAAGTAATTTTCTCGTTGTAAACCATTCAGAATAAAGTAGGAAAACATGACATTATAACAGCAGAAACAAGGGATTCATCGGCGCCCCGATGTATCCACATCTGTACATGGAATAATCGACGTCCCGAGTTATGCATATCAACATAGAGAGTCATCAGCGTCTTGATGAGCGACATATGTCCATCCGTAAACCATCAAGTTGACTGTTTAAATCACCTAAAGTACGGAACTAGAGAAAGAAATGCCAACAAAGAAAAAATCCAAATTTCCTTAATCCAAACACAACAAGATAAACTCGTTAAACTTATAAAGAAAAAGATTTCAACAAGTGAAAATGCCGACGAGATTACACTCATCAATACATGTAAGCTATAGATAATAGAAATTTATCTAGAGAATGCCCACACTATAACTTCTAGTAGTGAATTTAGAAAATGAGATTGTCTTTGAATGTTGAGGTCAACATGCTAAGTGATGTAAGCAAAGCAATAATCTTGAGCCCAAATTATCCTATAAGGTAATATATGTGAGGGATCACTAGCGTCCCATACCACCATGATACCACACATACATACCTTAACAATTTGAAAACTCCCTAGTATGCCATCTAGGAAATATGAATAAAATCCTGTATAAAAGGAATAAGATGGCCTTATCTAGACTTTCACATACTAAAACCTGTCTCTATATACCTGAGACTACATCAAGGAATAACTCTTTTTTCGAGTATATCATTAGAAAAGAAATTGAATTATTGGCGCCTTTATAATGATAACTACCCAATAAACTCAATAAAGTTAAAGTAGAAAAATAACTCACCTAGATACATAAACAACTAGGTATCCGAGTTGGAATATGTACAAGAGTACAAGAAATATACTCTAAAATTACGTGCAAAAAACAAAGGCAAATGCTACCTTCAAAGCACATGATATTATCCAAAAGATCAAAAGATCCTTATATAAAACCATGGATAAAAGCATAGAAGCTCCTCGAATCCATGAAGACCATAGTTGATCATAAAAATCAATGCATACCATGTAATGGTCACTAATCATGCCAAAAGAAGCATTAAAATTGGTAGCCAACTCATCAATCCGGAGTATATGAACATGGTGTCGTTCAAACAAAACTCCAAAGTAAGCAAGTGAAACACATGTGTGTAGCACTCAATAAAAACCCCCTAGACACACAAGTGATCTAGGTAAAACCTGATGAGTCCATATAAAACTTGGAAAATATCCAATAAAATCCACCAAAACAAACAGATCAACTAATCCATGATAGAATTTGTCTTAGGCTTAAGAAATTAAGCACAAACCACACTTAAACAAGTGCAAAATAAATTATCATGGAAAAGTATCAAAGGTGAAACACACTTTGAACGCAGATTATAGCCATCAAAAGAAATTAAGGAACATGTCCAAAAAGAATGGCTAAACAATGGCAACAAAAATCATGAAAACATCATTTAGAATTAATCCAAAAAAAAACTACTAATACGAGATATAATCGTATTAATAATATGCGAATAACCCGCATCTATCTAATGTCAGCACGAGAAAACGTACTTCAACATTAAATAACCCTCAAAAATATTAAATTCTTGAGAAAAAGAATTATCATGATTTTTTCCTAATTTTCCCTAATTTTATAGGGCCTCAAAATATGATAATTTTGAATTTCACCAAACCTATCTTATGGCATTCCAAACCTATATTTTTCCAGAAAATTTTTAGCAATTAAATTTGCCAAAATACCATTGATATTTTAAAAAATACCAATTTCTATAATATTCCTAATTTTTCCTGAGAATCCCATCGTTCACGAAATTTCCAATTCCGCCCGACAATTCTCAAATCCAATGAAAATTTATAATTTTAATGGATTTTCTAATTTTCTGGGTTAAAAAATATATTTTTAAAGGAATTTGAATGGTCACGGGAGCCCAAATGGACACACCACATGCCAAACACCAACCCCACGTTTTCCAAAAATTTAAAATAACCTGTCTAATTTTCCACTAATTTTCAAGAATTTTTAAAAATTTTTAATTGACCCCGAACGCATTTAGAATACGAACGGTCAAAAAATTTTGGAATTCCAATGGTTTTCTCGGAATAGGAAAAGCCAAAAGTTTCAAGAAAATGAAAAGACCAAAAAAAAAAAGGAATGTGAAAGGTCAAAAGTTTCTGAAATCCGAAAGGTCAAAAGATTTTCCGAAATTCGGAAAGCCAAAAGGTTTCGAGAAAGCGGAAAGCCAAAAGGTTTCTAAGAAGATGAAAAGCCAAAAGTTTTTTAAGGAAAAAAAATTCAGAAATTTCTTGAGATTTTTTTTCTCAAATGTCAAATTTTCTCTATTTTTAGGCTTTTTTCAAGCTTTTTTTTTGAAAAAAATCAAAAGCTTTTTTTTTGTAAATTAAAAAAATCATTTAAAAAAACATTAATAAGCTTAACTAAAAAGCTTATAAATTGATTTTTTTTGGGGGGGACGTTTTTCTGCCGGCGCCCCCCGCCTCCCCGCGTGTGCGTAGATTTGAGAGAGAGGGATCTCTCTCTTCCCTCTCCATTCTCCTCTCTCCTTCACACCATTTCCATGGCTCTTCTCCACCCCCTCCTTCTCTTTAGAGAGGAGGCTGATTAGGCTTTAATAAATCTTTTTAATTAAACTAATCCTAATAAAATATTAATTATGATTAATATTTAATTAAAAATCCCTTTTAAGAGAAATTCACACGGGGGAGAGAAAAAAAAGAAAGAAAAATCAGAATTGAGAGGCGAAGAGGGTCCCATGCACATGGAAGAGCATTTCATGCATCAACATGCTCCCCCCTACTGCATTTCAGCAGAAAATTGGTAGAAATTTGATCGCATACCAGCGGAAAAACCCGTAAAAATGTATAAAAAATACATTTTTAACCATAAAAATGCTCCAAAAAATCTAAAAAATTCTTTAAAATTCTAGAAATTTAGGGAATCCATTTTACCAAAAATATCCACAGTAAAATATGTGGTATTTTTGTAAAAAAATCCATTAATGCTTATTTTAAACCATAAAAATAGAGAAAAATAGCATTAAACTCACGAAATTTCTCCATAACGTCGATTCATCCATTGAATAGTAGTAACACGCATTCCAATCACCATATCGATGATCCACATGCAAATCATCAACACAAATCAATAAAATAACATTTTTATTAGTAAATATTAAAATTTACTTTAAAAAAAAGCTAAAAATTATAATAAAAAAGAAAGATAACAACAATTAACTAGAGATTGCTTTGATACCACTGTTAAAACCCTAAGATCTCTTTAGATAATTGTTATGCATAAACATGCATATTTCAGGCATAAACTCGTCCACCCAATCACCCCCGAGCCCAAGGGATGCACACATGAATTATAAATGAAATACATCATACCTCTACCTTGATGTCCCATACCATGAAGAGGTACAACTCCAATCCAATAGCATGTAGCTATAGTGTGAAATGGTAGGTGAGTAGTTATGATCCTCTACACAAGAGAGCATAACATAACCAAGCCTCAAGCCCTCATGTCCCTATTATATAGGAGGGCCCTCAAGTGACTCTTGACTCTCCATTTCCCATGTGTGACCCTTGGATGCCTGACCCTAACCTTAACCCTTAAGGTTAGTCCTAACCCATGCTCCACTAGAGCTTGTTCCCATGCTCCCATGCTCACAAGCCTAATGTGGGTTAGCCTCCTAGTATATGCACACATAATGTGCATATAACAGTTTGTAACCCTAGAAGAAGAGGATAATCTAGCAAGAGCAGCGGGTGAGGTGGAGGACCATTTGTACACCAAAAAAGACATTGAGCAGATGATCAATCATCCTACATTCCTATAGGAGAACTTTTAATTCTGCAAAGGCATGAAGAGGCAGCTAATGATGAGCCACTCCAAGGTGCAGTGGGGCAGGACCATCCCATGGACTGGAGATACCTGGAAGAGCCAACACATGAAGAGGACGAGGTCTAGGTAGGGGGGGGGAGAAATTCCTCACAAACCAAGGGTGGATCCAACCATTGACCTTAATGCAGCACAAGGACGGATCTATTGAACATGGCTGCAGAGATGGGCCGAGGAATGGGAGAGTGAAAGGGAGGGAGGGAGAGGAGAGGAGAGGGTGGGAGAGTGAAAGGGAGGGAGGGAGAGGAGAGGAGAGGGTGGGAGAGTGAAAGGGAGGGAGAGGGAGAGGAGAGGGTGGGAGGGTGGGAGAAGGAGAGAGAGGGAGGGTGGGGAGGGAAGAGAGAGGGGGAAGGAAGAGGGTGGGAGAGTGAAAGGGAGGGAAGAGAGAGGGGGAAGGAAGAGGGTGGGAGGAGGAGAGAGAGGGTGGTGTGGGCTGGGCGCGGAGGTGGGACAAGGAGAGAGAGAGAAGGAAGAGGGTGGAGAGGAGAGAAAGGGAGGGACGGTGGGAGAGTGAAAGGGAGGGAGAGAGAGGAGAGAGAGGGAGGGTGGGAGAAGGAAAGAAAGGGAGGGTGGGAGAGTGAAAGGGAGGGAAGGAGAGGAGAGGGAGTGTGGGTGGGAGAGTGAAAGGGAGGGTGGGAGAGTGAAAGGGAGGGAAGGAGAGGAGAGGGAGTGTGGGTGGGAGAAGGAGAGAGAGGGAGGGTGGGAGAGTGCAAGGGAGGGAGGGAGAGGGAATTGAAGGAGAGAGAGAGGGGGGAGGATACAAAGAGATACCAAAGAGAGTGAAGGATAGAGAGAGTTAGAAAAGACAAGGATAGAGAGAGTGAGATAGAGAGGACACAGAGAGTGAGAAAAGAGAATGATAGAGAGAGTGACAGGGGGAGGATATAGAGAGTTACCAAAGAGAGACAAGGTTAGAGAGAGAGTGAGAGTGAAAGGAAGGTAAGAGAGAGGGGGAGGGAAGAGGGTGGGAGAAGGAGAGAGAGGGTGGTGTGGGCTGGGCTGGGGCGGTGGTGTGCGGAGATGGTGGTGGAAATAACTAGAGAGAGATTGTTCAAGTAGAAAGAGGGGGGGAACCCAAGAAAATCTCCCTCCAACAAGCTCCCTCAAAAATCACACTTTGTGTTTTTATGCATGCAAGAATATATCTTGTCCGTTCGGAGATGGGTCATGCCACTAGTGAAATTAATAGGAAGCACACTCGTCCTCTTCTACCAAAACTGACCTACTGCACTTGTGCTACTTAAATCTACTATTCTCGCTACTATGTTATTTTATCCAAATATAACATTGTATGATCCTTAAGTAATATGCACACTAACAAAATTGTCAAAATTCACATTTATATTATTATGATTGTATATGATGCACAGCTAGGTCTGGTAGTTTTATGAATCAACACTAGTAGTAGACCAATCATCCTCAATTAAGAAATATAGAAAAGTATGTGTAAAGACGTAAACATAAAAATAGACACATAGATGTCTCTATGAAAATCCTATAGAATCAATGAATATGTCTAAATACCTCTATATACATTGGTGACCTTGATCGTGAAAATAGGTATACCACATGTTGGATGCTCTTAGTGTGATAGTATGTATGTCAATCCCCACTTGAGCACCTAGTGTTTCAACACTAGATAGAGGTACAAATGGTGGGACAGAAGAAGCAACTACACGAAGGGCTAGTGACACCACCTCCTATGTTGGTCAAAGAGGAGAGTGATGGTGGTTAGTGGAAGGAAGTGGTCAACTTGGGGTGCGTAATTGGGTGACAAGGGTTCTTCATCTGTCATTAGGACTATGACTTAGCCTGAGGCCAATTGTAGGGTCATCGTCCTTGCATCCCAATCAATTTGACACCCATCCATGCTATATAAGTATCTCTTTGCTCATTGTTCTTGCAGGCATCACATAAAACTTCCCTTCCAAGGGTTATTGCCAATGTGAAACAGAGTTGTAATTGTGCCTAAACATTGGACCGATTGTGAAAAAATAGTAGTGACCGCGGTCAGGGTGTACACTAATGGTTGCCTCTTGAGGGAGTGCCATGTGTCATAGGACATCAGATTGTAATTAACTCCTATATCAACAAGAGCCATTTTTGTGTGAAACTCATCGGGGTGGTCATTCCTAACCACAATTACGTGGGTTTAGCTTCCCAATCCTCTTCTTCGAGGTCTACTACTTGGGCCATGTTTACCATGATGTTTTTTCCCCTAAGTTTTTCTTACCGCTCTTTTGCTTTGCATTGTGCCGTTTATTTCGTTTCCTTGTGCTATTTCTTTTGTTGTTTTTTGGCATGAATGGCCCTTAATGTGGTTTCAGTGTGAGTGGGCCATAGTAGTGTTTTAGTTTGCTACCGTTGAAATATCTTGCCAACTCGATGTGTTGAGTGTTTCTATGTGCATTGTGCCTTAAGGGGTTATTTCACTGTGACTAGGAAAAGTCCTAAGCCTCTGAATTTAAGTTTATTTTTATGGTTTTTTGTGCTATAGAGGAGGACCATATCACCCTCACTCATTTCCTTGTCTTTAAGTTGGTCATCAGACCACTATTTACACCTTAGCTTTTCCACAATGATACTATACATAGCTAGGAGGACGTGTTTCATCCAGCCTTTCAAGTTCGAAAAGGCCAAAGCCCAAGAGACTACCCATGAGTTTCTCTTGTAGCACAACTCTTAAGTTGGGTCCATAGGCATGACCGCTTTAGTACCATAGGTTAAACTGAAGGGTGTTACATTTGTGGCTATCCTATATGCTGTGTGCGATACGTCCAAAGTGCAGCTTGCAACTTTTGTACCCAATCATTTTGGCTAGCCTCAACTATTTTGGTCAAGATGGCACAAAGGACTTTATTTGTGCTTTCGGCTTGGCCATTGGACTGGGGATAGTAGGGAGAGGATTTCCTGTGGTGACTAGGAATTCTTGTAACAAGAATTGTATCACTTCATTGACGAAGTGTGTGCCATTATCACTCACCAGCTCAAGAGGGCCCCCAAAGATAGTGATTACTGTTTTGTAAAGGAATTTTGTTTTAGATCTCACGTCAGCCTTGCGAGTAGCCCTAGCTTCAACCCATTTAGTACAATAGTCTCTGGCTGCTATGATGTATTGCGCTTGAGTGTACCTGCCCCGCCGTTGGACTAATGGGTCCTATGAAATCAATGCCCTACTTCTCAAATGGCACGATCGGGTTCAGGGACATTCTATCCTTAAATCGTGGGATTGCCACTCGTTGGCATTCATCACATCGTTTGATGTATTTTGTAGCGTCTCCAATTAAGGTGGGCCATCCCAGTCCTGCTAGGAGAATTTTTTAAGCAGTAATGTCTACTACGAAGTGTCCACCTACACTTTTGGAGTGGGCATGCTTGAAAAGGAAGACATATTCGTCTTCGTAGATATAGTGTCTTATGATTATGTCTTTCCCTTGCCTATAGAGTCGCCCTGCAATCAATTGATAAGGGGCAACTTTTTTAATGAGGCGCCTCACTTGGTCTTTATTGAGGAGTGGGTCAATGGGTAGGCCATTGGCGAGGAAGTGTGCAATTTCCTCTCCCCATTCAGGGATTAAGCATAGCTAGAACAAGGTGACATCTTGTAGGTCATCATCAACACCTGCATGGTGGTTTACCATTGGGGATGCATGACATATGGTAGGCCAAAACATGGAAGAATTAGCAGCCATCCGATAATTCTGCCGATGGTATAGGATTTATTTTATGAGGTAAAAGAGAGCTTGATGGTCCACAAAGAAAATGAACTTAGTTTGCCAAAAGATAATGGCAAAACTTTTTAACCGTGTAGACCATGGCAAGCCCCTCCCTCTCTGTGGTGGTATAGTTTAATTTTGTCTTGTTTTGGCAACTCGCAAAGCTAATAGGGAAATCCCTATTATGTTCGAGCCAGTACAATTGCAAAGGCGTCAGCATCGATGTGAACGTGAAATATGATGTCCCAATTGGGGGACCTCAAGATGGGAGCACTTACTAAGGCTTTCTTCAGGGTATTATACACCTGTTGGCAATCCTTTGTCCATTAAAAAATGATTAGAAGTCCATAGAGGGAATGAGAAATGTTGGTGTACATGAAAATGAAATGTCGATAATACCCGACATGTCCCATGAAGCACTCGACTCCTTTGAAATTAGTCAACAGTGGCAGCTCAAGAATGAGTCGCACCTTGCTATTGTCTATGGAGATTCCATGTTTTGAGACAATGTGTCCCAAGATTACTCCGTTGCTGAACCCAAAATTGGCATTTAAGAGGATTGAGAGAGATTAGGTAGAGTCAACATCTCTCTAGCACTTTCCACAAACACTCTAAGTATGCTTTCCAAATAGAATTGACACAGAGGTCATCCATGAAGACTTCAAGTAATTTCCAAAGATATTCCTTATAGGCTATGCACATTAGGCGTTGGAAGGTTCCTAGGGCATTGGTTAGCCCAAATGGCATGACACGGTATGCATATGTGCCCTATTCAATCGCAAAGGTTGTTTTATGTTGATCCTTTGGATCAATCTCAACACTTGATTGTATCTAGAGAATCTATCAAGGAAGCTGTAGGCTTCCTTTCTTGCAACTCTCTCACGCACATGCTCCATGAAGGGCAATGGATAGTGATCCTGTAATGTGGTGGCATTGACCTTTTTAAGGTCTACACACACTCGCACTTTTTCGTTCTTTTTGGGCACTATCACTATGGGTGAAACTCATTCTGTGTGCTCTATCTCGTAGATGATTCTGGCATTTATAAGTCTTTTTATTTCCTCCCGCACCATCTTGGAGTATTTGGGGTTCATAGGGTATGCTCTTTGCTTTACTGGTCTCACTCCCTCTACCATGGGGATGGTATGTTTGACCACTTGTGGAGGTACACCCTTCATGTCCATGTACTTCCATGCGAAGCAATCCTAGAATTCTATGAGAACAGAAACCAAGTCTTTTTCTTCTTCAATTTGAGAGGTCTTCCTCTACGTACATGGGTCTTGGATCTTCACCTAGGCCTACCAAGTTAACTTCTTTAACTTTGTCCCGTCCATCATAAGAGGTCCCTAGCTCTCCATCACGGGTTCTTTGGGCCAAGTCATACTGTACAAAAAGATTGGCCATCTTGAAGGTCCTGAAATGTTTGGGGACATGTTTAGTCTCCTCAGCTTTAGTGCTTTCTTCTTCTATCAGTTTTTTGGCTTCTTTTTCTGCAAGAGCTAACTTTTTGTTGCATACTTTGCACCCAGAGTGGCAAAGCTTTTGCAGTTCAAGTTGGGAATCAACGGGTTCGTTCAGTTTAGAGGTGATCGTGTTGATCCGAATGGGGACATTGGCAAGCTCCTTTTGCCAAACTTGGCTGAAGTATGCATAAGCATCGACAGCCCCTACATATTTCAGCCAATGTGTGTTTGAGTCAATAGCCCCTACATATATCAGCCAATGTGTTTCCAAGTCAATAGAGAAGACATGTCTCTTTTCCAAAAAAACTATTCGGTTTACAAGTTATGCAGAGATAGTTTCCCTATAATGGTTCCTCCTTATCATAATTCCTAGGCTCATGACTTGTGACTTTGGGCATACACGCAATGCTTAACATGTAAAGGGATGCAATTTTGTGCCCGTCATGAGCATCAATCTCTTATGCATCTTGGAAGTATGTCCAGGTAGGATATGCATCTAATTTTCAGAGTCTTCCGGCTCTGGGAGGGGTGCAAATTCCATGCTATCCTTCTCCTCGTTGATCGTCTTATGGCATGTTTGGCATAAGTGGACTGCGGTGGATCGGGTTGTTGTTTTACCAAATCCTCTGTGAAGGGTCGGCCACTCACATAGGATGGACCTTCCAAGTGCACAGGTTGACCTTTATCATTTGGTCTTTCTTCCGGATATAGATATGATTCGTGTCCCAGTCATGGATCATTTTGGTCTCTCTCATGAAGGGACGTCCTAGGATGCAATCATATGAAATAGGCTGCTAGTTGAAGTTCATCACCACCACGAAGGTGTGTCGAAAGTTGTTCCCAAGGATCTTGATCTTCAAATCCCTTAGAAGGCCTAATAATGGGTCTTGCAATGGCTCCATCAGCAAGTTTCACAAGTAAAGCCGTGTCATCCATGGCAAGTGCTCCCCATTTCTCCTAGCATAGTTTAGTAACAATGCTCACTCCCACTCCTCCATCGAGGATGGCGGTGACTTGAAGGCCATCAAAGGTTATAGGTAGTACTACATTGAGTTCATCTCCTTCAAAGTATTGCCCTAGTTTTTTTACTCTAACCATGGTGGTTCTAGTGATTCCATGGGGCTCTATGAATCCATCCTCACCTGTCTTGTGAGAGCTTTCTAGTTCTGCGGGCTCTTGCATTCTTGCTCCTAGGCATCCTTCCATCCAATCCTTCAAATCCTTAGACTCGACTGCCTTGGAGTATGATGCCAATGGGGATTTGGATTTGAGAAGATATAAAGGAGGAGAGACCTGCAATGTCTCTAGGAACGGATATAGTTTCCTAAGCTGGATCACCCTTGTCCATGTTTAGACTCTTGTGGGTGTAGGGTATCAGAACCTGGACTTCCATGTCTATTCTTTTTGGGCGATCATCTCCTAGGTTTTTGAGATACTTTGTAATTGAGTTTCTTTGGTGAGAGGTATCTACAACTGTTGGTGCCACCATTCGAGGAAGTCTCTGAGAGGGTGCTTGGTCATGGGAACCTCTGTTACTTTCTTGAGCTTCCTCAATTGGTCTTATGTCAAGGATCGAGGGACATTCTTCAAGGTACGTTGTTTGAGGTTCCTCCTCCAATTGGGCTTGACAGTCCCCTAACCAACTTCTTGAGCCACCTTTAGCCTTTCCTTCTCTTCAATGGGGTTAGGATATTCAGCTAACTTCTAGGGAAATTGTTTGGGGTCTATCTATCCTCTAACAAGAAGGGGCTAAAGGTAGCACTTTCTCCTTTTTCAAATGAGGAGGTTGATGTGACTCATTGGTGGTTGTTCCTTCCTCGGACCCACTCTTTAAACCACGTGGCTATCCCCCATTGCCTATCTTTGGTAGCCTTCTTCTTTCACGCGAGTGCCTTGTCGCGCATGCTTGTTCTGGGACTTCCTTATGGGATAGAACTTTTTCATGTCCAAGGTGTCCTTGATTTTGCAAGGTCGATGCCTTAGTTGTGGCCCTTCTTCTACTTTGCATTAACTGCATTAAGAGGGACCTTATGGATGAAGCCATCTCGTACACTTAGAAAATTAATGCTAGTACTAGGATTAGCTTTATGTGTTTTCCCCATTGCACTTGTTCAATGGGGAAAGTTCTTGTAAATATGGTATATTCCACACCATGTGCATAAAGGAGTACTAGCCATCCCTTTTTTGATCGGACACTCAGCTACTCAGTGTGAGGTCCTGCACAGTGATAGCATTGCATGGGTGGTCATTTGGCCATGTTATTCAAGTCTCGTCCCATGGAGTTGGGGTTGCTAGGTACACGGGGTACATCTAGTCTCCCTCCATCACATAGTGACTTAGGATCTGGGAGGGTGGACTGGTTGATTCAAAGGGCTCTAAGGTGGTCCCTTCAGTGGCTTCCCCCTCATCACTCTCTTTGAAGATTTCAATCAAGGTTAACTGATGAACGTGGGTGATTCGAGGTAGTGGGGGCTGTGGTGGTAGTACACGAGGTGGTAAGGGCACTTCGGGTACCCTAAGAATTCCTCTTTAAGCCACTTCATGGCCTGGTTAAGGTGCATTATGTAGTGCTAGTGCTGGTAAGGCCAACGGCGTGGTTATCTAGGGTTTGCTAGACAAGACTAATGAGATGGATGTTATCTAAATGACACATTTTGAGGTTGATTTATCAAGGTCCAACATTGAGTCATCCTAAGATTCCATGGTAAAACAAAGCAATTTGGTGCAATTCTAAAAATCTACTCAGGCTTAAGTAAACATGATTAGTTAAGTGAGAAGATATGTGAAGGTGATGTTAAACAAATACAAAAGAATGCAGAGAATAATGGTGGTGGACTAGTTCCTAAAAATGCTCATTAAGTTGGAGTGTAAAATGAAGGAGACCTTATACGAATGCAAAGAATAATGGTTATGGACTAGTTCCTAAAAATGTCTCATTAAGCTGGAGTGCAAAATGAAGGAGACCTTGATGAATACCTTATAGGAATCTTTGCCATTCAAAAACGGGGTACCATTATATTTCCATAGTAAAGGAAAGAGAAAAACAATACTCAACATCTTTTGATGTGATAACAAAGAGGAGGAGGAGAAATGGTCAAAGGAACAAACATGAAAGAGATGATAAATTCTTGGCCTTTTGAGCAAGTCTAGGATGCTAAAAGTTAAAAATTTTCTAATAGTGAAGACATGGAAAGTAAATCACATGAGACGGAGAAAGATAAGGCAAAGCTCAAGATTGATGAGAGAAGAGGAAGACGGTGACAAGGATTTTCTTTTACTAGGGCCTACTTGTGATGATTTATGACGATGATAGCAATAATGACCAAATACCTCTAATACAGTGGTATCCCCAAATCTAACTTGATAATCAAAGGTTAAGAGGAAAACCAAAGGGAGGTAAGTCACAACAAGCATCAGACTAAAGAATAAGAAGAAAAATAACTCCAAAGTGGAAGCAACAAATTTCCAAGTCTACCACTCAATAAAATAGCTTTGAGGGTGGTGTGTACACCACCTCAGAGGATGAACACCAAGAAGTTGATAATCCATCAAAAAGGAGCCAAACCTTGGGGAAAAGGAGGAATTCCATATTCCTCCAATCTAGGTATTAAACCACCCATCCCCATGCTCACAAGTCCTAAATATGCACATCATATAAGCCCAAATACTTGGATCAAGGGTAAAAATACAATTGTTGCATAAGAATATTGGGGTGATTTGGGCACAGCAATAATGAACATGCCCCTCTAATGGGAGAAGTACGAGTCAAAGTGTTAAAGATGCATACGGAGGTGCAACCTAAAATCTATATATGAATTGACTATGGAGGAGTTTTATTGCTATTCCTATGGAGTGCTTGGTGGCTTAGCAAAGTGTGTCTAAACAATGGAATGGAAGACTAAAGTAATGACCAAGGGCCTTAATCATTTACCACAAATGACCATTGCACTTTATAGAAACATTAAAGAAGGGATGTTAAATTATTTATGGTCGTCTATCTCAAAAAGTATAAGCATATCAATAACAATCACTATACCACCTTGTAGCTCAAATAAGGAGCTAGCTCTTAAGGGAAACACCCAAGTGCTTAACTAGAAAAAGGTCACATTAGCTCAAATAAGGAGCTAGTAGCTAAGGAAGACACTCAAGTTCTTAACTAGAAAAAGGTCACGATAAGAACCATGCACATTTTGGCAAACCTCATATATTTAAAAACTACTTGCACACATTTAGTGAATTGCATAAATTCAAAGCCTTCTACCAAAAAATAGATGTCGTATAATGCAATAAATTTGTCAACTTGGAGCTTCACACCTTTAGACTTATTACATGATGACAATGGGGAAAATTAAGATGTACTAGGAGATACTAGAGATGTAAGTCTATAGCCTTGATAATTTCTAGGACAAGGATTCATCACGATAAGCCATAGCAAAAGGGTAGGCGGTTGCATTAGGGGAATTTTGGTGTCACGTTTTGGTTATTTAGTTCTAGTGAGAGAAAGATCCTAGACCAATAAGATGAGGCCCTCCATTATTAAGATATTCCCTTTGATTTTGATTTATGTAGTAACTTAGAGGTTTTCACCTCACTATATATATAATAAAAATGTATTATATACAAAATTAAACAATAAAAAATACACCCACATGATCCAAAAAGCGCACGCTGCATTGTAATAATTCAAGAACGTTACCATGTTTTGGATTTACCTCCATAGTAAACATTAAATGGACACGATCCAAAAAGCACATTATAGTAAACATATGGACACGATCCAAAAAGCGTATTATAATGATTCAAGAACATTATGGACAAAAAAAAGAACCTAAACTTATTTTCACGTGCATCATTAGGGTTTTCCTCTTTGTTTTAACCATGGTTGTGCAAGAATGCTCTAGGTGCCCTTCCTCTACAATTGAATCCATCTATGTATCTAATACACTGGATGACAACAAGTGTTTGGATGCCCATCACAATTAACCGTGATAACTAGGAAGGAAAAGAAAGAAGCCATCTTCAAGAAATGAGTTCATTTTAGGGACACGTTAAAGATTTTAGGCTTTGTGAGAACAAGAGAACCATAAAGGAAGTGCTAGTTCAATATGTGTTTATGCATAGAGAACTTGTTTTAGAAGAATTCCCTGCATGTGTACCATTTACCAAGCCTAATTGTAATAAGTATTCATCATTTTATGCATATCGAGCTTTAGTATTTAACTTCTAATCATTTTTTGGTATGTTTAAAAGTTTATTTGTTTTTATTTCTCTTTAATATGTCTAGATGTTTATCCTTCCTCTGACATTAATGAATGGCAGCATGTACAATCTATTGTTAGGATCTTTGATGTGGTTCATGCTTGCATTCGTGAGCAACAATATATAGGGAGAAGTTCAAGGTCATTTGTAGAGCATGGTATCTTTTTTATGATCATTTTTACTATGCTCCAAAGGGGAACTCCATTTTTGGTACTCTATAGTATCTTCCTTTTCCCGATTTCAAGTGGAGAGTGGACACTTCCGAGCTCGGAATACCAATAGAAGTTTAAGATGCAAGTTATTTCTAGAGGTTCAGAGGTGTCTTAAACCCAACCAACATAGCAAGCAGACATGTTAAATTAAAGTCTTATATGCCTGTAAATGTGTTTGTTGACGTCTTCTCCAGTTGTAAAGTAAGACGAACCAAATCTATGTTTATTTGTGCAAGTTTATAGATTTAGAAAATATTCTAGAATTCTTGGACAAAGGCTAGTATAAAAAGATATTAAATGGGCTAGAAAGCACAGTGACAATTGACTGTCTCATGCAAATATATGATAGACACTCAGAATTTTATCATGAGCTTTTACTATACAAGATGGCACATAGTAAGGGGTCAAGGAGTCCATTTGGATCAAGATCTTAACTTTCAAGAAAATACTTTGTAGGACATAGATGTTTGGTTTAATGATGAACTTATCATCATAATCTTGCAAATGAGAAAGAATGATACTTTAGAGCAAATATCCAATGACCTAAAAAATGAAGCTGAGTTGGAATTGCCAAACCGTTTCAAATTCAAAATCTAAAACCTCATGGTAAAATACTTTATTTTGTGCATATATTAACAAGATTTAGTATCAAAATTTTAATTTTTAATCCTATATGTAAGAGGTCTCTATAAGGGGAATAACGAGTGATGAAATGTATGCACCTCATCTCGACGGCATTATCAAATTATAGTTGTACCAAACTAGTAGATGCAATCTTCATGAGGGACTTATCAAGAGGCATGGATTTTGTAATTAAAGTATTTAATTAACACTTATAATGTAATACAAACAACTTTCTGAATCCTATCCTACAACTCATGGAGTTTTGAAAACTTGTTCCAACAACCATTTTTTCTATTTGTACTCGAATTGCATACACTTGAGGGTTCCAAAAATTTGTATGATATATTAGATTTTATTTTTTGTATTCATATTCAAAGTGCATACACTTGAGGGTTCCAAAAAAATTTACAATATATTGAATTTCTGTACAATACAAGCTTTCTTGTTGTCGAATGGTTCTATTGGTAAAAAAGTATTTGTTGCATTGTGTGGCAAAGCATGTTGTTGACTTGCACGGCCTGGAGGTGGTGGGGACACACCTTGATATTGCAATATTTCTGTGATCATTTTGTTGCAAAATTCTAGAAAATCAAGTATTATGTACGATGATAAGATCCCTCTATGAAAAATAGGCCCATGCCTTCTTAGATTGGAAATGTAATTTGACAAACGATATAATGTATGCCTAGATTAGCTAGGAGTTGGTTTAGATATTTACCTCCTTATCGGATCTCGGATTAAACAACAATGTTAGCATCAATTAAACAAACCTGATAGCCACAAGAATGAGCATTAGGTTACACTATAACCTAACATTTAGCATGTGTCATTTGGTCGTTATATGTTGGCTCTTGCATAATTTCCTCTACCACGCTCGCTACACAATGCACTGCAAACCCTCAATGTCCACGGAAAGGCAGTCTTCTGTGATGCCAATGATTCACTGATGGGACGTGCAAATGTATTGAGATGATAGAGTGTAGGGATAGAAAAGTTATCTTAATAGAGGCTTGATGACCAAAAAACAAACCCCAAAAATGGGTGTCGCAATGTTGTATTTCGATGCTGAGTGCACTGAGAGAGAGCACGAGGAATACTGGATTTTGTGGAGAAGATGAAAATTTGCAAAGGGGATTTGATGGCCTAAATGGGCTCCAATTCATGTGTACTTCGTCTTAGGAGACTCAGCAAATGACGAGGAACACAACTATATAGAAAATTTGGTATGGGATTTTGACACTACAACGATGGCGGGTGGCTGGCAAGAACTGGCACTGGCAAAAATCCCCAAATATAAAATTGATTATTTTCCACATAGACCTACATTGAATATGGGCAACATAACAAAGATTGAATATTCAATTCATTGTCAACATAACAAAGATTGAACCGACTTACAATTTTACTTTAGCATGGAATCCTCTAACTGAATTGGTGCAATAACAATTTCTTATGGCTAAATGAATAATCACCAAGCTCCAATGCGAGTTACGAATCGCAAACATAGATTAAAATAATTTAAGGGACTAACTTCAAACAATGAGTACATGGAAAAATATGACTTACTTTTCGTTATACACCGTGACTAATATTTTGACCTCGTCAAAGTTCACCCTTGAAACTAATTAAAGATATCCAAAAAGGTTTTTACGTCATTGTGCAAGATTTGTGAGATTGTAAATCAAGAATAAAAACCCTATGTTGCAAATTACTAGAGTATAGAATTTGAATATGTGTTAACTACAAATATTCAAAATGTCTTTGATATAAGGGAGGATTATGCCTTGGAATAATTTCTCAAAATCTACATGCAGATGCTAGATTTGTTAAAGAGACTCAAGACAAGTATTTGGGTCTAGACTTAAAGTTAAAAAATAATAAATTTATGGATTTTGCAAGCACATTATGCCTCTTGTACAATAATGCTCAGAATTTTGAGGCAGAAGGTCTTCCAAGTGAGGATGAATTTGTAGAAATATAGAGAAGATTGAACATTGAGCACACGAGAAGAAGGAGTGTGGAGCGGAGGGGGAATCCTCTTCTTCAACTCCTCATTCAAGAAACATTGAGCACACGGGAAGAAGGAGTGTGGAGCGCAGGGGGAATCCTCTTCTTCAACTCCTCATTCAAGAAGCATCAAACTTTGGACGGATACAAAACCCGTAAAGGATGAAAACCAAAAGGTATCAAGCATTATTTTTCATAGTTTAATTCAAGTACTTATTTTTGTAGTTTAATTCAAGTACATTTTTTCATGTTTAATTGTTTATGGTAAAATCTCGTATTTTTTTTTGTAGCTCGTGCTCTTTGAAGATGTTTTTTTTAGTAGAGCTAAAGGCAAAAGAGCTGCTAGTCTTGGAAAGAATGCAGCTTGGCTAAATATTTAAGGTGGTTCAAGAAACTGAAATTCCAATGATCAAGTAGTATCATTATTCATCATCAAAACACTACCTAGATTTATAGGTGGATATCCAGTATGATGGAATGCAGATAAATTAATGTTTTTGGAGAAGGAGTTCGCACTAAACACTTTTGGATTTGGACCATGAGTATTTGCATTCAATAATATTTACAATTTGACATACTTATCATATGCACTTGCTTGTGGAATAGACGATTCAAACAAGCTTCTAGCCTATGGAAAACATGACCTACTTTGTTACAATAAAACTATCATAGTTTTTTGGCCAGAGATTGAAGGTCGGTCATGGGATGATGAGATTGAAGGTCGGTCAGGGGATGATGTTCTCCCACCAAAAAAAAAAATGTAATGAAGAAGATACCATATCTAATCTCGATGAATGGTGCTTTTTTTATTATGAAACCAGGTTATTGGATTATGTAGCAGCAGAGACCCATTGATTTTTGTATTGTTGTCACATTTCTCTCCATTGAAAACGTTTAGATGCTACACTAGATGTGTGTCATGCATGTTGTCTTCTTTGTGTATGAACAAGTTGTATTGCCATTTGTACCCAAGATTCTTTATTTAGTTCTTTTAGTATGATCCGTAGAATGCCTCCAACAAACTATTTGCTCTTATCTATCCACCACTATTTCTCCTTGTGTGTGAAGTCCTGGCTTGTTGGTAGTGGGACTTCTTCATACCTTTAGTGGACCAAAGGGATAGGCTTCCATATTTACTTGCAAAATATGGCAAATGATTGCATATAATATGCTATAAAACAAAAACCAAAGACACCTCAATAAATAGAGATTGACTAACAATAATCAAGAGAGATCTTTCTTATTTACCATGTAATGAGTAAAGCATTTGCTTGTCCAAGCTTCTTTGAATGTTTTGTGGAAAGATTTGATGTCTTTCTTAAAGTCCTCATGGTGTTTTCTTTTCCACTTCTCAGATTTCTCACAAAACAGAAAATTTTTATCTAGCTCTAACCACGTGTTAGCTTTGTGATTTCTTGTATTTCCATTGTATCCAAAATCCTTCATAGCATTGTGTACAAGCTTCCATGCTCCATTTTTTATTGTTGATTGTCACTTCTTGCCTACTTTCTTATGGTCCACATGGAATGACATGAATCTTCTGCTTTTCACACTATTGAATAGATGGTTCAGTAGGCACATCATGTTCATTTAATGAAAGTTTGATATCTTTTTCAATATGCATATTTCCTCCATGTAATCTTATATCCGATAAAATCTTTTCCAAATCTTTTATACCTCTTTTTCTTATGCTCATTGTGGTCGAAGCTTCTAAGCAAAACATATGTAAAGATAAACTAACTTCTTGCCTATTCCACACAAATCATGTAAAGCACAAATATATACATAAACACACTGGATTAAAAGTATCATCATACAGATACCAATCACGCAGATTGGTCCAATACTTGCTATCACGCTCATCTACTGCACTCCCATACAATATATACATGGATGCTTAACAGTTAGACTCGTTTTAATGTTGTACATACACTTCATTGTTTTTAAATCACCTACCAAGTGCCATTCCATAGAAAATTATCTCTAACCATTAATTGTAATAAAGAGCCTTTTGTTTGGTTGTCAATGATCTTGGTATTGAAGTGTGATGAAAGACCCATTGCAATATGGCATGATCTTCTTTATCAACCTTCCTAGAAATGACAGTAGAATAGAGAAATGTTATTATGCTATCAAATGGCTTAAAAAAAATCAAAGTTGTTTATCTTTATCAAACCTTAGAATGGAAATTACCTCAAAGGTCCCAGCCACCAAATGTTGTTCTTTGACTACACTCTAAATGCACACACTAAAATATGATGAATGATCTTTGGTAATCCTTGGGTCGTCCAATGCCCTATTATTTAATGTTATTGAAACCCTTTCTTGCTTTTGTTTTTTTAGCGTTTTTACTTCATCTAGCTTGATGGCAAATTCTAATACTCCACATGCTTCCTCTTGATACATTTCATAAAATTTGACCATTGCTTTTTGAAGTGTAATGAGATCTACCCATATATTATTGAGTTCATTGAGGGCCAAGCCTTTTCTTATGCCATGATAAACATCTTTAATATGAAATGATTCCCTCAAGAATTGAAGAACATAAGCATTCTCTCATTGCAGCATGATTTCGAGAGACAATGGAGGGCTTGGAAAGAAGATTACCTATAATGTTTTTATTCTTGAGATTTTTCTTGAAGGTTTTATATATCTGAGAATACACATCTCTGCTTATACCAACATTATCAAGAGTAGACTTAATAATATCTACCTCCATAGCATTCTCTTCCAAAAACCCTTGATGAATTCATGTTTCACTACTAGTCTATAGCGTTTCTCCTGCATCAATTGCTCAATCAAGACTGGTTTCAATAGCTTGGTGTATCCTGGTAAATATTTATTTGGATCTATATTTTCTTCATCACGATGTAGCACTTCTCTGAACAATAGAAAATAACACCTTACTAAGAATCGTCGTGTGTATAAAGAACAATAATAAATAAGCATGACATTGTTACAATTTTTAAAAAAAAGCCTACATTGTTACTTACACTGCAGCAAATACACGTTTACAAATTTGAGATGACCCTGGGATTAGATTCAATTCTTGATATTATTTAGCTTCCTTGATCTTCTACACCATCCTAATGATGTATTCTTCTCTCTTGCCATAGCTAGTTTTCTTTCAAGCTCTTGAATCTTCTCCTTGTCCTCTTTCAATTTCTAGATACTTTTTTCATAGTATTGTCTTAGCAAATCAATCTCACAATGACAAGATGATTTTCTAGCTTGAGAACATCAATCTATGCTAACATATTATGTGTGTAGCCATAGAAACTAGTATGACCATCGCCAAGAAATCCTACATAGGATGTTAGATTCCAAAATGGTGGCGAAGATTTCGTGACAAGATCTATACGGTATAGTTTACCTTCCATCCAAAGGTTGATGTTCTTCTTTCCTTTCTACCGAAGATTATTAATATACCTCTAAGCTTGTTAATGTTTTTTTTTGTTATGCTTCCACATTGGTGCGTACTCCTTTTCAAGCGCTGTGTAAATTGGTGCGTACTCCTTTTCAAGCGCTGTGTAAATTGTAAATTGGTGCGTACTCATTTTCAAGCGCTGTGTAAATTGTAAATATCCTTCTTTGTTGGGTTCGAGCTCCTCACTAAGCTTGTTGGTTCACCATGCTTAGAATCCATGGAAAACCTACTTAAGGTTCTTGGTTCATATTGCTCAGTATCCATGAAACCTAATTGAACCTCCAAATTTGGAATCAAAACAAGTAAATGGAGGTAAAACCCAAAAAGGGACATTTAAAAAGGCATAAAGTTTCATGATGGTTTCAGTTATAAGGAGTTTCATTATCACGATTCAGGTTTTTTATCTTATTACCTTTTAACATTCATCTTGTTATATTTTATTATTAGTTCTAGATACCATTTTTACACACTCTTTCTCTAAGCTGAGGAGGCATTTCTTACACGATCAATTTGAGGCCCCAAAATTCCCTTAAAAAGGAAACGGCACCTTACTATTGGAAAGTTTATCAAGTTTGAAATCCATGGGACCTTGAGGCATATGCAACCCTTAGATCGGTGGGGTGACATTTAGTTTGACCTTTTCAAGTGAGGTTTAGCAACATCGTTTGAGAGTATTGATGATATACTAGAGACAGTTGACAACTTGTGCATGCTATATAAAAGGCATAACTCGTGTCATTAGCACTTTTTATTAAAAAAACCTTTTTTTAATAATCCTTCAGCTATTCTATTTTATTTATGAGATCCCTCTATATACTATGTATTTCACCCTCTTCATGTATATTCTTTATTCCATTTCAATACTTCTATCTTATATTCTTAAGGAGGGACAAGCATCCCAACCATTGAATGGAAAAGCTATTAGCTTTTATTCTTAAGTAATTGATATAGAAAAGTATTATCCTTGTACACTTTGATGCATCAAATAATTGTTTTGGTGTTATCTTGGGTCAATCCTAAAAGGAGCTCTAAATCTTCACTTAAGAAAGTCTACACTTGTAGCTTTGAGTTTTTAGTTTTAACATTGCTTTGAAAAACCGTCCTTTAGTGTAATTTTCACAACTCAAATTGGGAAAAACCGATTATAATTTTGCCTAGCCTTGAATTTAAAGATTCAAATTTTTGAAGTTTTAGTTACAAAACCAATTAATCTATGCATTTTGTAATCTAAGTTTGACATTGTTTACTCTCCACTTCTTTCTATAATTTAGTACATTGTGTTGTGAAGATTCTGATGTATATCCTTACATGTGTTAGGTAGGAGAGTGACATTGATTCAGAATGCTTGTGAATGTCTAAAGGTAGCAAAATCTTACATCTTCCCTTATGTTTCTTGGAGTAGGAGTATTCACAAAGAGAGTGGGATTCAAAGAATACTTGTGAATTTCCAACGGCAAAGAAATATAATATATTCCCTTATGTTTCTTGGAGTAGGATTAATCACAAAGCGGCACGATTCTTGTGGGTGATGAAGGAAGAAGGAGAGTGAAGTAGGTAAGTTTGGCCTCCACAAGAACTTGGGTGAACATATTCTTCCATTCCTACTTCCACTTCTGCTTGAGCTTCCATATCCTAGTATGTTTAATATCTTAATTAACTATAATAGTTCTTGATGATCCACATAGAAATAGAAAGAAATAGCTAAGTAAGAAATGTGAAAACTTTTAAAAACACTCAAAGCTTTCCTAGATGTACAAGTGTAGACTTTCTTAGGTGCCGATTTAGAGCTCCTTTTGGGATTGACCCAAGATAACACCAAAACAATTATTTGATGCATCAAAGTGCACAAGGATAATACTTTTCTATCTCAATTAATCAAAATAATAGCTTTTCCAGTCAATGATTAGGATGCTTGTCCCTCCTTAAGAGCACAAGATAGAAGTATTGAAATTGAACAAAGAATATATAAAGAGTGTGAAACACATAGTATACAGAGAGCTCTCATAAATAAATAGCTAAAGGATTATTGGAAAAAATGTCTTTTTATAAAAAGAATTAATGACACGAGTTATGCCTTTTATATAGCATGTACAAGAAGCTATCAATTGTCTCTAGTATACATATCATCAATACTCTCAAACGGCGATGCTAAACCTCACTTGAAAAGGTCAAACTAATTGTCTCCCTGATCTAAGGGTCGCATCGGTGTTAGAAATAAACTTTTTTCCTAACCAATGAAAAAAAAGAATGACCTTCAAGCCCAACCGGTTTTTACCTATGGTACCAACGTAGTTTTACCAATGGAATTCTTGGTACCAAGCCTTTAAAAAAACCGTTAGGGCAAGGTTGATAGGTAACATTCTAACTGATTATCTTTTTTTGTGCTTGAGAGATTAGAAGAGGCCAAAGATTGCATGTAATCTACAACATCATTATTGAGAAACTATAGCATGAGAGCAGCTTAACGACAAGCCCAAAGAGAAGTACATTGAGGTTAGCATTATGGTCCTTATGTATAGCACAAAGGACCAAAAGTATTGGCTTAAGAACAAGGGAATGGGATCATTCCTTGTTTGCAAATGACCCCATAGGGATCTGTGCTCACATCAAAACACTTGATGGTGTTTAGATGAAGGGTTTCTTTAATCAAACTAATGGATGTCCTTAAGGAGGAGCTTTGATGGTGACCTAGACAGGCTCTTGACGGAGGATGTCTTGCTTACATCAAAATACTTGATGGTGTTTAGATGAAGGGTTTCTTTAATCAAACTAATGGGTGTCCTCATAAGGAGGAGCTTTGATGGTGACCTAGACAGGCTCTCGACGGAGTATGTCTTGCTTACAAGGGTACTTGAACATAATGAACTCAATGATGAAAAAAGACTACCAAACCAATCTATATATACTTGCCCAAGGTCAACGTGGATGTAGGTCACCCATGTCAGCTAACCCATGACTTGATCCAAAGTACCCAACCAACCGAATCATCTGAATAGGATCATATTATACAACAACAGAGTCTCATTGGGATTTAGCGTAGCTCCCACGACAATCTAAGACAGTTTACAACCTCAAACAGGTCCCAAAACCCAAAAACAGTGTCCTGAGTTTTTTTGTCCCTAACACTCACAAATGCAGTCACATAGCCTACACAAGCATGCATTTTACTGGGCAGGGTTCCAAGTCTACATTAATTTGTCTCTAACCATTTGGCCACCATCGAGTGTCTATACTGAGAACTGACGGGGTTGCTCTAGTGCTCACGATAATGGCTACTCTTCATAAAGGGGGCCTTACAAATTAGAGCATATTCGTCGCCCTTAGTGATGAAATGAGCATGGAGCATTAAACAAATGCCTTTCCATAGCACATCCTCAACCTATCTTTTATTCCTCTCTTAAACTCATCTCTCTCTCTCTCTCTCTCTCTCTCTCTCTCTCTCTCATTTCTAGTGCTAAAAATGTAATGAATCGGAACATGTCCAGTCGAAGTCTACCCAAGTAGCCAATCTCAAGTCATTGTAACGTCTAAGACCAACCACTCTAGGTGATAATCACAATCTACCTCTTGATCCAAGGTAGCCCTTCTTCTCATCTCCTACAATCATCTAACACCCAAGTATCAAGAAGTTGAAATATCCCAAAACTAGCCAAGAAGGTGCTAGAGCAAACTTAGCCTCATCTCTCTATCTAAGTCAAGTAAAGTTCTCATTTGAGAAGCATTTGAATCCTAGTTGCTACACTTAGCAATATTGCAAAGTGTTTCGGGTTTAGGGTTTTGGATTAAGCTACCTCTTGGTCTAAGCTATCCCTCCTACTGATCTGCTACTCATCATCTAATACCTAATTATCAACAAGTTGTAACTTTGGGGGATTCACCTAAAAATATATAAGTATGCCACGTGAGTTCAAATGAATGGAGTTTTTTAATTCACAATTTGAAGGTAAGTTTACAGAAATACATTTACAGAAGAGGTTTTTTTAATCAATTTTTTTAAAAAAACTATAAGTCCATAGAGAGAAAAAAGTCATTTTATTCATGAAAAATTTACAGGTAAGGGATTTTTTAAATACCCCTTAAACGCACGCGATACATAGGGTTTTTTAGTAGTGTACCCCGTGAGAGTTGAAATAGCCCAAGAAAGAGTGAGAGCAAGTTCGACATTATCTCTCTATCCAAGTCAAGTAAAGTTCTCATTTAAAATGCACTTTGAAGCCTGGTTACACACTTACTATACCATTCACAGCTACTAGTCTTGCTAAGGATTATGCTAATGTATAATTTAATTGAACCAATGAAAGAGAAGAGGATGGATCAAAGATGGAGACTCACTTTTTTAAGCTAAACAAAGATCAAAATATTTGCATTGAATACTTTGAAAGAAATTTGTATACATTATTATAGAAAGAAATTAGGGAGAAGGTATCATAGTCACAAGAGATTTAGCAAGTGTACAACAATACAAATCCATAAATAAGAGTGAAACCAAGAATGTAATTCAAAGTCCATGTATTAGAAGGAACCAGGAATAGTAGTTCAAGATGGAACAAGTAAATGAAAGAAAAGAAAGCTGGCATGTGAGAAGGAAGGATTGTCTCTTTAAGCAACTTCTCAACTTGCATAGGTGAAGCTCGATGTACCTCAATTTTCAAGAAATTAAGAACTTGAAACCCACGCTAGTTTTTAGATAATGCATGAAAAAGAGATGTCTGATTATTCTTTTCCCATCTCTCCACTCCCATCTCTCCAAAAGCAAAAGCTCCAAAGAAGTACCATAAATACCCTCCCGTGAAAGCTTCAAAGCTACAAGCAAATGAAGAAAGGCTTTGTGAGAAAAGGTTTTGAGCATATCCAAAAGTGACAAGGTTCTATCGTATCAAATCAGAAAAAAAAAAGTGATAAGGTTCTATTGTATCAAATCAGAAAAAAAAAAAAACCTGGCACCTATTATTATACTGGTGCACTTCAGAAATAAACTAGATGATGGATAGAGGATCCAAAATTCAATTACAATGAAAAGCGACTAAAAAATCACCCCACTTCAAAAACACAGATAGATTGTCACTCATAGCACATAAATATATAGCTCATGCGGTGACCTATGAAGGGGTATGAGGTTTGGTTGGTAATGGGCAGGCAGGTAGTAATAGATAATCCCTACTTCAAAAACCTTTAGATGCAATGTTCACCCACAAATCATAAAATGTAGAGGTCACTCATATATACAATGAAGTTTGGTGTTGGTATAATGGGGGGCAGTAAGTGCACATTCTCTTCAACATTTGGTAAAATCCATTTGCTCATGCAATATATCAATGGCATTGGTATCAGACTAACACTAAAAACTTTGATGACGCTATTCCACCAACGTTGTTCAACATTTGTTAATTTCCTCACTAAAACTATTCCATTTTATCCTTCCCAACACATCCAATATCCTTAAAACTAACCCTTTGTTACCACAAGCATTTTTTTTTTTACCGTAACCCCTTGTTATCAGTAATCCATCCCTATGATGCAATCCTGAATTGATGACGTCTCTTTACAGAGGCGAGCTGCCAAACCCATGTTCAGACCCGCCTAGACTTAAGGATGTGAAGAAACCCATCTATATTTTACTGCCAGTTTTATTCTAACTTAGAGGTCACTATTAGTGTCAATGCGTAATGGAACAAAACAGTCACTACAATGGCAAGGAGATAACCACATGCTTGCTGCAGTTAAACAGTAATTCGGACCTGCACAGCACAAAAAGCCATCCATGTGAAAGAAGAGAACGTGTACATAGTTCAAGTGTGTCAACACTAGGGTCGATGAGTATAGGACAAAAAAGTTAATACACTCTTGTCTTCTGTATTATTCAAGTTCACCTCCTAATGAAGTGCTACTTCTCTGTTAAATATCCAGCTAAATGTGCCCGTTTTGGGCCCTTTCTGCACCTTAGCTGCACGATCTTCCAACTTCCTTATGCGATTCGCCAACCCACATACATAATCCTGGGCCTTTTGCCCCTTACTCGAAAGCCCCAGTAGCTTCTCCACATTCCATCTCTTCACCAAGTGCTCTAGGATGTCAGCATAATCTCTTGCCGTGTACACCCCCGTCCTCTGCGCCACAAGGGAGAATTTCTCAAATATATGCTTGTCACGCCCATCATACATGAGATGAGCAGGCATGGCGATTTTCTTCCTCATCATGTCCTCTAACGCTATCATGGTGTGATCCGGGTCAATTTCAAAGAGCTTCTCCACTATTTTAGTGTATGCATTCTCGTGCCGCCTCTCATCGGCTGCAATAGTCCCACATATCTGTGCAAGCTTAAGGTCACCAAACTGCTTTGCTTGCCTTGCAGTATTCCCATGGGATATGAAGGTCGCCCTTTCCTGGAAGGACGTATAGATGAATCCCAAATATGGGCTGTTTTCCGTTTGTGGATCCTGCAATCAAACCCCAAGGTCCACTAATTAGGGGAACAGAAAGCTGGCATGGGCACAACCATATAGCGACTTCAGAGCCATATAAACTTGGGGCAAAAGATCAACACAGCATGCATGTTGGAAGAACATAGCTTTCACTCTGATTGGATACACAACCATACTTCAGATGTCAGAACCATATAAAGTCAGAAAAGGTTGTATATCCAGCCTGAGAGAGAACATCAAGAATCTGAAAACTGGGGTTTCTTGTATTTACCATCCCTGATCCAATCAAAAACTGAATAGTTTTCTCTATAACCCTCATGTCAACTCTGCCGGTAAGAAAGAGATACTTGTTGAGAAGATCTCCATGCCTATTCTCTTCAGCAGTCCATCCTCTAGTCCACCTCGCCCAAGAGGTAAGGCTAGCACCGGTCTCATCGCGCACTCCATCCACTGTATTGAGCATTGTCTGATAAGTTGGAAGAGCTTCTTCAGTGATCATGTCGCCGACCAGGCAAACCAGATAGTCATCCGGAAGCTCTGCAGCGCGTGCTCTGAGTTCTTTCACCTCATCTAGAAACCCATCAGAAGAGGGTTCTGGTAAAAACTCCTGAGGCTGCCAGCTGTTCTCAACCGACTTAAGGAATGGCAGGATCTCGGTCTCCGCCCACCTCTCTAATGATTTGAAAATCTCAATCTTCTCGGGCGGCATCGAATGGGTCACCTGTGTGTGCAGCTCTTGGGGTACATACAAATCCTTCTCTTGGACCTCATTTCCAATCTCTCTGCAGAGGCAGAAGAGGGTAGTCAGACCACATCTACAACAGCAACACTATCAAAGAAGAGGATGCATGCACTTACGTGGGCAGTGTTGCTGTCATGACTATGCTTGATAGTCGGCCTTTGCGTTGCGAGATCCATAGATTTGAGGGCCCCCGTCGTTTAGAGGATGCCGCCTCCAGCCCTCCAAGACCTTTGGAGGCATACGGCAATGTCAGCGAAACCGCCGACGCTGTGCGCTCGAGAGCAGGGCAGGGTACTGATGATGCAGAAGCTGCAGCTGCCCCATTGCAGTGGGATGCCAGGGCCATGGTGGGGGCGAGCTCAAAAGAGGGAGGGAGGGTCTCAAAAGAGCTCAAAGAGGGCTGTAGAAAAGGGGGGGCATGAAGAAGACCCACAACACAATAGATGGTTTACTGCAACGACCCTAGTGTAAGAGAAAAGGCTTTAGCACAGGTAGGGGAAGGGAAAGCTTGTAAGAGAAAAATGCTATAGCACAGGTAGGGGGAGGGAAAGCTGGGGAATGTAGATCAATGAGATGGTCGCGTTACAGAGGAAAGATGCATGCAAGTATGGGCAAGTGTATGACAATCTAGTTGAAACAGAGCAAAATCTCCAGAGAGCGAGAGAGGTAGAGAGAGCGAGCGAGAGAGAGAGGGGGGTTTTCTAGGGAGCGAAAAGAGTAGAGAGAGAAAGAATGGTTTTATAGAGAGAGAAAGAATGGTTTTAGAGAGAGACTAGATGGTTTTAAAAGCCGTCGCCTTTAGTTGCACATGCGGACACTCTACCTCATATTTAATTGAGTGCATTTGACACGCCTTTGACATTATGCCATCCAACCTTCCATCAACACGTGGCACACCATTGTGCGTCAAGGAAATATCACCCATCCCTTGTAGGCGTATTGGGTCCCAACGCTTGTTTGGTGTGTATGGAATTAATTAATGGGAAAGATTGCCTTCGCTGAATTGAAGGTTTTGTTGGCTTACGTTTTGTGAAGTTAAATGCTTCAAAAGTTCATTGAATAATAAGCTCGCTAAAAATTGCTCAAAAAAGCTTTGCTTCAAAAGCTCGCTCAATCAGTCACACGAACATCTCTTTCTCTCTCACACACGCACACAAACGAATTATACACATTTTTAGGAAGTACATGCACATGGGATGGGCCTAGGCACATGGGCTTAGGATCATTTACATGTGGGATTAGGGCAGATGGGCTTTAGGACTATGAAAGGCAGGTGTTCTAGGACTATTGTACCTTTTTGAACCTTTTGAACTATCAATACACTTCACTTTCCATTGTCCTTGGTGATAATCTCTCAAGCTTTCCTTAATCCATGCTACTTAAGCTAATCCAAGGCTAACCTAGATGTGTGGGAGTAAAGAAAAGTGAATATTATTCTTCAAAACGTTGAGAGACTTAGGGTTTTCACCTCCTTTTTCACACTCTCTTGCTCCACCCTCCATAATCTGGCCATCCATACTTGCCTTGATCTCCCTCCTATAAATAATTCCCTTTCACATTAATTATCTAGGCATGCTTGGAGATTGATGGGGTTGTTTTTTTTACATGTGAGTTCGGGTTTGTTTTGCGGCATGTTCGTGTGCATTGATGGGGTTGTTTTTTTATCTAGTCTTATTCACATGCCTTGGACTTCATTGATAATTTTTCACACGTGTGAGGTGTGATTCATACACTTAGCATTTGTGGAGTGTGTTCACATGTTATTTGGATTTGTTTAGGTTTGTTCACATGCTTTTACGCATTGTGAGCCTTGTTCACACATGAGTACATTTGTGTGAGGTGTTCGCACGCTTCGAGCTTTCGTTGGGTATTTTTCACATGCTCACGCACATTAGCACATTGTGGGCTTTATTCGCACATTTGGGTGTATAGTGTTCTTTTCATGCACATTGGAGCTTAGTTTAGGCACATTCACACATGGTGTGAGTTCATTGTGCATTGCAACCCTTGTTCACACACTTTGATCATTGGGAGTGTTTGCTCGTAGCTATGGGTGTTTCTTACTACCTCTATCCCTCTTACGATATACACAGTATCATCATCATCAACATCATTTCAATTCTATTATCAATCCTGATTGCATGAGATATGATTACATGAGATCAGCTCAGGCACTATCTTCGTGGCTATGGGATCGCTACCTTGACTTGCCATTTTGTGCTTTGTGTCACATATCTTTCGTAGCTTTCACAATACCTTTGGCACTTCGAGACTCAAACCTCTAGACCTTCACTCGCCAATTTCATGCTATGATACGGCAGATTACTCATGCCATCAGTGGTTGTTCGAGCTCGAGGCATTGATACCTGATCACTGGAGGTGTTTTTTTTATGAGGGGAGTGTACATGACAGATGGTCCAAATGGTGCGGTTATGGTGATTTCATTATTTCATTGCTTTGCCACCTTGACACACGGATGGTTTAGCATTATTCACATGGGACGAGTCTTCTTACGACACGGATGGTTTGGCATTGTTCACATGGGATGAGTCTTCTTTACGACACCTTGCTTGAGTGTCCCATACTCTTGAGCCGCTACAACCATGTTCCCAAGGATGTAGACTACATTGACTTAGATTGAGATGACCATGATGATATATCGTGCACACATACACATGATGATGATGTTGTATCGCGCACACATACACATGATGATATTGATGTATCGCACACACATACACATGATGATAGTGATACACGTGCACATGATGCCACTGACACATATGCACATGATGATGATGTATGTGATAGTGATAGTGATAGTGAGAGTGATGTGTGTGAGTTAGATCATGTGGGCATGATCTTGATAGAAGGGATGGCAATGAGCATTATGATTGATGATACACCTACTGTCAATTCTCACCCCTTCTCTTTTGCAGCTAACTCTTTAGACCCTAATGCTCGTGAATTTATCTCCATCGCCCCTTCTTCCTGCTCTCCCTCCTACTTAGCCCTTCACCTGCAAAAAACGTAAACTAGAATGGTTTGCTTCGAGGAGTTATGGGGAGAGGTAAAGGGGAAACTTATAGCATTGTTGGATGCTCGTGGACCAAAGAGTCGTGCCACCTTTAAAATGGCTCAGATATCAATTTACCCATGCTTCCACAAGGCCTTCCCAAGAATCTGTACACAAGGGAAGATCCAGCGCTAGTCGAAGCAATCCTTTACACCCTTCTTGGACATGGTACAATTGTTTTAGAGGATTGTGCTTGATATGTATGCCAAGTGTGGGGCTCTCGCCAAAGCACCACACTTGGCGATGTTGTACATATCTTGCAATCAGTGCATTCCAAGGGAATGGGTGGCAAAGTTTAGTGCGCCAAAAATCTTACCCCTATAATGTGATCAAGAAATGGGTGGCAGAGTTTAGTGCACCAAAAATCTACCCCCTATTATCTTTGAGGCCGAAGCCATCCAAACTAATGATGCAAGGACAACTGAAAAGTTTCTTTATCAAAATGTGATTTTTTGTGCTAATTGAATTAGTGAGCAATTGGGACATTAATATTGTGATCAAGAAATGGGTGGCAGCGTTTCGTGCACTAAAAATCTACCCCCTATAATCTTTGAGAAATTGGATAGGCCAAAGGCAACCAATAAAACCTTGTGCAAGATTCTAACCAAGATTGTGGAAACTCGAAGGTTGGATTAGGAGCACAAGGTTCACTTTTTGGTATGCGCATATCATGCATAGCAATCACGACAAGCATGAATCGTACATGAAGACAAGCATGAATCGTACACCTTTCATCAGCTTAGAAGTAATAATGTTGGTGGAGTTCTTAGTACTTGGCATGAGGATCATGATGCAATAAATCTATGACATAGATGGACCCATTGCAAAGAGGTTAGAAGATCTAGGAAAACTTGATATATGGTATCACATGCAATGATTGAAAAGGCTTGGAGAAAAGCATGTAATCTTAAACAAAAGGATCCCAAAAGGCGTACTGCATCACACCAAGAACACATAGTGCCACACCAACCCCAAGGACACTAATTATCCATTATGCCATGCTAGTTCATGACCAAGTTGTCCATGCTTTTATCAATTTAGTCATGCCCACACCGCTAACTGAACGTCATTGTGCATGCCTGACTAGCATTGTTGTCCATCATTAAAACAAGATGCCAAGTCATTAAATTTCGATTGTGTTTGTGGTATGTCATTGCTATTGAGCTATAGTTTATATCCTCTATGGATTTGGAAGATGGTGCATGGTGGAGCTTTAGGAATGGTTACATAAATTGGGTGGCCCCCTCTAGGAAAATGGGAGGGACTTAATTGGAGAGACATATTGTTCTCTTCTCTTGCAAAATCAAGCAATCCTCTCTAAAACATGAAAGAACAACGAGTCAATAAAAGTGGACAATCAAGGATTATAAATGGAAGGTGTAATGTTCCTTAATTGGTGATGGGTCACTTGATGAATCCGTTTGTTTGGTGGTCAAGCAAAACCTTAGCCCTTTACACCATTAACAAGGCCAAAAATCTCTAATAAAAAATAATTTGGAAGATGGTAGGATATATGTAGGATAATAAGAATCATAAGAGTGGATATACTATTTAATAACATGATGAAGGATATATAATAGGGCAACAAGAATTATAAGAGTGGATAGACTATGTAATAACATGATGAAGTCTAACCTCTCCATTGAAGATTAAGCCTTTCTAAGGTAGCAACCAAACCACTCTTAGTTGGCACCACATGTAGTCGTCTGCCAGTCAATGCCGCATGTAATCGATGTTGGCGGTTATCTCTGTGCCAGCACGTCCATGCCACCTTCCATCGATGCTAGTGGGCCGGTTTGCAGGCATCGCCACAATTCACGCTATCAGGCTATCATCGCCACAATTCGCTCGGTGCTCTCCCCTCCAACTCACTGTGTTTGTTCGTTGTGCGCTCGGTGCTCTCCCCTCCGACTCACTGTGTTTGTTCGCCGTGCGCTCGTGCTCTCCCCTTTGCCACCTCTGTTCGAGTACTCCTACAACCATGGTGACTCTCTCTCTCTCTCTCTCTCTCTCTCTCTCTCTCTCTCTCTCTCTCTCTCTCTCTCTCTCTCTCTCTCTGCTCGCACCTCTGTTTGCAGACGGCCACAACCGTGGACATGCAGAGTTCATGGTTATGGGCTTTAGTTGTTTTTTTTAATGTTAAAGGGGTGAGTCTCTCTCTCTCTCTCTCTCTCTCTCTCTCTCTCTCTCTCTCTCTCTCTCTCTCTCTCTCTCTCTTTCTCTCTCTCTCTCTCTCTCTCTCTCTCTCTCTCTGTGTTCGCACCTCCGTTTGCAGAGACGGCTGCAACCGTGGACATGCAGAGTTCATAGTTGTGCACTTTAGTTGTTTTTTTTAAATGTTAAAGGTTTTAGTTGTTTT